>NW_019397516.1:0-61740 GCF_000591075.1 Eurytemora carolleeae | reverse complement strand
ATCAAAATTACCAAAATTTAATGCTTTTAACCTCCTCCGATACTAAACGAACACTGATGCATCTATTATTGTTTACAAATTCCACCCAGAGAGAACACAACCGCAATTGACTTTCCTTGCCTTACATTCTTGGATTGGTTGAATTTTAAACTTCTTTCTTGGATATCGAATGCGTATTAACATAATCTTGGGTTTAGTAAAACCAGGGTAATCAAGCATTGATCTCGATATCCACAATTCTAAAGTTTTCAGCGCTGGTCTGGCTGAGCTCAAAAGAACTAGAAATTTTAGTGATTGACTTTCCACAAGAACAATTGTTCGAAAAATTGCCCAAAATAAACAGGAAATCTGCAAAATGTTTTTGTTATTCTATACGATGCTTTTAGAGATTATGCTCGCTGGTAAAAACAATGATAAATATAATTTTCCTCTCCAGTTTAATGTGAAATTGTACATTGTATACTGTACAGAATAACTTTGATCAAGTACATATCAAACTAAAATAAATTGCATGTGTCAGATTGAAATCTTGTATGTTTTCAATTATTACTTCTCTCATCAAAAGGTTATTGAGAAAAACAATCATGTTTTAAATGTCAGATTAGTTTAATTTATTTCCTCATTGCATAAAATCAAAGCTAGAGGAGCTACGAGGTCACGAAGCTGTACCAGTAATGTCCCATTCTGTCTAGTTTGCAGTTTACACTAATCATTTTTTTAATTTTTTTTTTTTATACTTAAAAAAGAATAATGCATCTATATACATATATATTTGCTTGTCTGTCCGTTTAAATCGAATAAACGCCAAAACGGCTGAACCGATTGGACCCAAATGCCCAAATGAACCCAAGGAAGGTTTATGCATGCATGCTAGGATGATCATTTTCGGTATTATATCCAATAGTTCAAAGAAGGTTTTTTTGGGAGAATTTTTCTTGCCTGGTTCATTGGATCCATAATTTACCAGATTCTTAATTCAAAATAGAACTGGGATGTATATGTATAGCAGTAACCCGTCCATAGGCTGATGATGAAGGATTCTTCTAAGGCCTTCTACGAAAGTAGAACCTAACCATTATAAAATTTGTGTTCAAATGTTTTTGTTTTTTTAGTAAATTTTGAAAACGCCCGAAAAAATATTATTAAATCAGTGCTCATTTTTTTGTTATCTATTCTGGTCTGTCTGTCCGTTTGTATCCAATAATCGTCAAACGGCTGAACCGATCAGGCCCAAATTTTGTATAGGACTTTGCGTNACAAAGTTGACAATGCACGATTCACAACGGTACCCTTGAACGCTAGGTCTGATCTGGAGTGAAAACTGACCTGAGCTGGAAACTTTTGAATGGTGGATATCGGGATTAATTCTTAATCCACTCTCTTTCTTAATCTCGAGATTAAATATTGCTTGTTCTCCTCTCATTTTTAATCTCCAGATTAATTATTCGATCGGGATTAAGGATATCACATTCTAAAGTTTTCAGCTCTGGACGTTTATTACAAATATATATACAGGGTTGTGTTTAATGAATGTTTACGAAATGATTAAGCCCAGAAATAAGCCAGATATGGCCTTCAAGGAACCCTGAATGCCAGAAAATGGACTAAATGAATTCCGTACAATCGTCCCTGAAGCCTCATCATTTGTGGGTAACCCTGTAGATATATACATATATACACATACATAGATACATTTGAATATTCACTCATACATAGAAATTAATTTGATATTTCTCTGTTATTATTATTAACTGTTAACTTTTTTTACGAATGACACTTTTTTACAGACACCCTTAGAAAAAAGACCAAATTATTAAAATTTCGTTTACCCCGCAATCTGTAGATTTATGGAATATTTAAAACAAAAATAAAACAAAAAAATGCTTGGCTTCACAAATCTTTTTAGAGTGTCAGCATTTAGAAAATTACAATAGTATAACATTTTATAAAATCAATTCATACAAATATTTAAATCAATAATTTTTTCAAATCAAAACAATAAAATATTTAAGGACAAATCTATACTTGCATAAATAAAATATTTAAGGACAAATCTATACTTGCATAAATAAAATATTTAAGGACAAATCTATACTTGCATAAATAAAATATTTAAGGACTAATCTATACTTGCATAAATAAGTAATTTCTCAAGAATTATCAAATTACTGTCATTTTACGATCTAAGTCAATGGCTATATAGTTTTTATAAAAAAAACCAAAATAATTTTTTACATTGCTTTCATAAAAATCCTGAAGGGGGACTCAAAATAAAATCTTATGTTTAAAAAAGTTTCATGTTCATTTTAGATTGAAAATAAATATTCAGAAGTTTGGACCTCAATGTTTGCAAAACTATTTCAAAAATTTTTATTATTTTTTTGCTAAACCCATGAATTTTTTTGTTAAAAAAGCTTAATATTTGACGAGAAAATCTTAAGGGATTTTGCCAAAACTAGAAACAAAAGCATAACTTCAATTTGAGGGCTACAATAGCTGAAAGGCTTGGCAAGGCCAGGCGACTCTTCATAGTCTGCCCGAATGGACGCATTCGTATTTCCAATGCATTAGCTGAAAAAGAATATTCTGGGTTACCAAATACATTTTTAAAAGTTGCTTTTATGTATTGTATCTGTATACAATACATTAATAATATAATAACTATTAACTATATGAAAGTACAATTTCTTTAATAAATTAAGGCATATTTTTACGTTGAAAAATTTGTAATAATCATTATTTTACTATGTAATGTTTTCCATTTGTCTGTGTCCAATAGCATGCCAAAACGGCTAGACAGATTGGGCCCAAATTTTTCTATGGCAACTTACATGACCACAGTTAGGCCAAGAAAAAAATTTCTCCTTATATAATCTTTTAAATATGCACCTATTTAAGCAGAAAAATTCGCGAAATATTGAGTTTTACAATCCGAAAAAATGGTCACTTGATACTGCAGAAGAAAATTATAAATTCTCAATTTGTTAATAAAAAAGAGGAGCGTGGCCCTTAAAGCCTTTTAATAAAAAAAGAGCAAACATACAGTGAAACCCTTAATAACGAATACATCGGAAGAATTTATCAAATGTCGTCTTGACAATTTTTCAATGAGTTTTTTACTTTATTACGTACATTTCAGTATTTGCGAAAATAAATAAATAGCCATGAATATGCTGGAACAGTTTTAAAGAGTTCCATATAATCATTTAATTAAAAACTAAATATCTGCAACATTCCATTATCAAAAAATAAAGAATACGACATTTGATGTTTTCTTTCGATGTATTCATTATCAAGGGTTTCATTGTAGAAACTTTTTAGGATTCACAAATGTCAACAAAAAGAATAATTATAAATCATTTCATCATACTTAACTTAATGTTTTTAAATTATCATTAAATTTGTAAACTTTTTCTATTTACAACTTTCTTCTGTCAAATTGCTCTGTCTACCTAGCTTGCGTATTAAATATCTATCTACCTTAACTTACACTGACCTTGGAAATTTCTATTGTTTGTAATTATTAATGATATTTTCACCAATAGAGCTATTTTAAAGGTATGCACATGGAAATTGACGGGATTCGGTTAAGTAATTGTTTTTGTCGTAATTAATGCCAGAACTTGATCGAAAACCTTAAGATTAAACTAGACCTGGGTCCTCTTGTAAAAGGTCAAGTTTGACTGATATGTTTCTTGGTCTCCACTCTCGAGTTCTATTTTTAGACTTAAACCAGTCACCGGTCCGATCCAACCAATCACAGGCCAGTATTCAGCCTCAAACCAGCCAATCAGAGAACAGGGATCAGCTTTCTAGGCCTCTCTTAGGCCTCGCTTTGAGAATATTTCTGAAAAGATGAAATATTGTTTTTTAGATCTTTTCTGGATAAATTAATTCAGATTTGTTGATAGAAAAATGTAAATTATTCCTGTATTTTCCATTTTGTTTTCGATTGCATGACATATCTTTCTAGCGATATTATTGAAATATTTTACACTGTGTTATCTGTATTTTACAATCAATATTAGGTTTTTTTCGTAATAAGGTTGGATAATTCAGCGCACTCAGGGGCGGCTTACGATATTTTCCAGGGGTGTATGTGGGCCTGGGGGAGGGATAATTTATCTGGAAGAAAATATAATTCTAAAATTAACAAAATTTTGACTGCAAGCAAGTGGTGAAAAACAGGTTAAAACTTTTACAGTTAAATATATTGTAAAAAATTTAAAAAAAGGAAAAGAAGTTTTATTTAAGACGGGTCATAATTTTTTCCAGAAGGAAATGTCCCCCCATAAATCCCCCCCCCACCGCCTTTTTAAGCCGCACTGTTAAATTCTCAACTAAAAATGTGTATATCTTGCAATTATATGTACTAGGCTTATCGCGCCCATCTTCTTTTTCAATTGTGAACATGTTCTCTTTGTATACATTGCAAAACAAAAACAAGCAAAGTTTCGCGGATATTACGAAAAAATTTCGTAGACTTTTAAATTTTCAAAAATCAATATTTGTTAAAGGCAAATTTTTGAAAATTCGATCATCGGAAACATTCCCTGTGGTCACGCGAGGTCCCACAAAAAAGTTTGGGTCTGATCGGTTCAGCCGTTTTGACATTTATTGGATACAAACAAACAAGTAAAGTATTATATATAGATTGCTCCTTACCAACCTGAAAACCCTCAGATAGATAAATATTTTGTCTGTTTTATATCATATTTCGCTCTCTTCCCTTACGAGCCAAAGAGAAACGCGAGAAAGAAAAAATTTCCATTATAACTAAAAGAATGGTATACGTCATAAAACTCTCTGTTCAGAATAGATATGATTTGATTTGAGTAAATGAATATGTTACTAAAATATTCTAAAAAAGTTATATTTAAATAAATTATTTAAATTCTAGACGTGGCAGAAAATACATGAAAAATCTATCAGCTGTGTTAAGCTCACACTGTCGCCTGCGTACACTGGGTTTGACAGGAATTCATGCGGTTTTCGATAGATTAACATGAATTAGTATACACACAGATCACTGTACTCGATGAACTTAGAAAAGGGTGGACGGACTGCAGTTGTAAATCGGGCATTGTCTCATAAAAGTACGCTTACAGTCCCATTAAGGAGATATTTCGAATATATATAGAAAAGCAAACTATGCTTTTAAGGCGCTTCGCGCTCATCTTCTATTTCAACTTTTAATTGTGGCTCTATATGTAAGCATCTAAAAAAGCAATATAAAAAAAACTATTGCAGATTTGATGATTATTTTTTGTGGATTTTCAAAATTTTACAAAAATCATAAATGTTTTGGGATAACTTTTAAACATTCTGTGCATCCATAAACCTTCCCTGGGTCATGAGGTTCCACACAAAATTAGGGCCTAATCGGTTCAGCCGTTTTGACGTTTATCGAATACAAACTGACAAATATTTTTTGAGATTATGAAATTAAAAATTAAGACTGTAGGCGCCTTACAATCGAAAATGGGTTCCCTAAAAACAAATCAACAAAGCTACAAAATGTTGAATAAAAACATCAAACCAATCAAACATTATCTAAATATATACTTTGCTTATCTTTCTGAATGTTTTTTGTCTGTTTGTCTGTTTATTTATAATTACTTGTTAATTATTAGATGTCTTATCAAGATCTACAAATACAATAATTTTACCAGGTACCAATTTATAAACCACTAAAGAAAGGAAACATCAGAGGTGTGTGTCGAACATTGCCTTAAATAGGGATATGAATTTAGGGCTGGGCAAAGTTCCGTTAACGGAACGGAGGTTTTCGAAAATTAACAGAAGAGTCCGTTAACGAACAACAAAAGTCGTTAATTTTTAAATCCTTAACGAAACGGATTCACAGTTTTCGAAACAAAAAATTAACTGTTAGAAACGTTAATTTATTTTTAAAAAACGGTGAATTTCGTTATTTCATTTTTTTCTACTTAAAATTGCATTAAACTTATAAAAAATAATTTAATGTGTCTTGATGTTAAATGCTGAGAAAAGAATTTAAATCGCTCACGCAATAAGGTATGTTATTTAACTCCTTTCGTGATATATAATTCCATTAAATTTAGACGTTGATTTGGCGAAAAAGATTACTTTGATTGACATTATTTTGTCTATCTACGAAAATGTCCCACTAATTTTAAATGTTTTGAATTTTAATTATTAATTCAATTATTGACTTAATCTCTCGTATATTTATTCGAATCTGTTTAAAATAACATGATATGTTACAGATTTTAATATAAATAAAACATACACTGTACAGTGTACACTGTCACATGAGCTTCAACCCATTGACAATTTAAACTGTTAATACTGTAATTAACCATTAATGGCTGCGCCATTAACGATTTCTTAAACAGTTAACGATTTTTTTGGCGTTTTTTGCCATTTATAATGTTATACTTTTAACGGCCTGAGCTGTTAACGGTTTTTGGATTTTTATCAATGCTGTATGCCGTAAACTAACAGTAATTTAAAAAAAATGTTCTTACAGCTAACTGAATGTTTTTTAAAATGGTTGGAATGTTAACGAACAGGCTGAAAAAAGTGGGAACGTCTCCAGCCCTAGACATGATTGGAAAAATGAAAATATTAAAGTGTGTGTCTAGAATTTAAGGATATTTAAGGATATGATTGTAATCAGTACCAATTTATAAAACATTAAAGAAACATCAGAGGTGTGTGTCGAACAATGCCTTAAAATAGGAATATGATGGGAAAAATGAAAATATTAAACTGTTGTAGTAAATGATGTACTCGTAAAACTGCTTTCAGACAGGTCCAGTGTCGTTTGACCCTTTGTCGTTCGACCCTGGGTTGTTTGACCCTTTGTCGGTGAATCCATGTCAGCTATCAATGTGATACAATTTGCGCAATCATTCGCAAAAGTCATTTCGCGCAAAATTGCCCTATTCCGCTTTTGCAAAACTCAAGTTTTGCGCAATTCCGCAACTACAGTTTTGCGCAATTCCGCAATTTCGTAAAAATCAAACGGTTGGTGACGATGTGTGTTTCTTAGAATTCAATTCTGGAAAAATCTTGTTTTGGAATGTCTTCCTATTGGCCACTTTTACATAATTGACCAATGACATGCATATTTCCTAAAAGTGGATTCTTCAGGCATTGGTTACTTTCTTGCATTATTTTATATGAGATTAAAAAGATTTCAGAAGTTTGATTAAAAAAATTTAAGAATATAATTCATACTTGATTAGGCAAAGCTTTTAAGGGTTACTTGAAATTATTTAATAGGATTAAAATATTGCCAAGTTTCACACTCTCTAATTTTTATTTTATTAATTTTGGTCCCTTAATTTAAACTTTTTGTAACTGGAAGTAACCAATTGAGTGTAGTATAATCGTTATCATACTCGTATGTTAATATTTTTTTTATGTATGGAATAAATCTTTAGTTGTTTAATTCTAAGCTTAGAATATCAATTTTTGACAATTTGCCAAAAATGTTACATTTTGCGTAAAACTTGCGGTTTTGCGCAAAACTAAAATTTCGTTTCATGCAACTTTTGCAAAATATTTTTCCAGTTTTGCGCAAAAAATAGCGCGAAACCGCGCAAAACTCATTGCGTTTCATGCGCAAAAGTTCGCTAAAAAAATTTGCGCGAAAATAGCGCAAAAGATTTAGCCATTTCGAGGAAACCCTATTTCCATTCCTCTCCAACACAATTAGATTGTCCTGTTGTGCAATTATCTCATTTGTTTCTAGGATTGCAGGATGTGGCAGATCAATAGGAAACCCTTACACACTACTATCTCTTCTGAATGCTTTAGCACGTCTATGCTGACCAGTGGTTGGTTCTTACTAAACACTAGGCCATCCAAAACCCGGGTCTTGACTTTAGCTTTACTTGGGTTTAAGCAGACGCAAAGACCGGGTTTAAGCTTTTAAAATCTCATCTCACTGCTGTTACTTCAGCTGGACCATATATGATTTTTCTAACTATCTTGTATGGTCCAGCCCAATATGATCTCAACTTATTGCAGCTTCCAGGCATAACTCAAAAACCCAGACCCACTCCCCCACTTCAAACTTAGACAAGATTGGCTTGTAGTATGGAGCATTTTGAAGTACCTTTTAGCTTTCAACCGCTGGTTTAAAATTTTTTTTCAGCAACTTTATTCTTTCAACCACTGGGTTTAAGATTTTCAATAAATTTTTGCTTTGTCAATCACGTGACACATGCGTCGTCAGAGTTGGGTCTTAACGTCGGGTTTAAGGAATTACGGCTCGAGTCGGGAGCTCTGAAAAACGCAAGTCATTTCTTCTTAACTAAAAAATCGCATATTCTCCAGAGAAATTATCTTCTTTTCCGGCGAAAAAAGAACCGTTCACATTTGCTCATCTCGGTGTTTATCAAGGTAATACAAATTGTTATTTTAATATCGTGCGTTAGAAGCCGATCCAGGTCTATATTTTTTAACAACTCCGTGTGATCATAATATAAAAAGTCAGGTTAGGTTAAAATAGACAGGTAGATAGATACACGAGATTGTGAAGATATGTAGGGGGGAGGGGGGTCGGAGGACAACTCACCTACACTCAGATGTTAGTCATCGTCGTAAATATCAATACTATAAAGACGACTTTCGATTTTGATTTCTACCAAGTTTTCAAACATCATGAATACACATAAACATGAAAAGAAAATCATTTAACAGCTGCTCTTTGTTGTAAACTTATACTTGCATTTTGAAAAATAAATTAAGTAATAATTTTGGTTTTTATTTTGACGTGAACAAAACTTTTAAAAATTAAAAATATTAAGAGAATAGGATTTAAAAATTCAATAATAAAATGCCAACAAGATAATCCTAGGCCTACGAGAACATTAAAAAGTCAGTTATTTTTATTTTACGAAACGTGAAACTTCCAACCTAAATTTGTTTTGTGTCTACATTTCTACTGTTACAGAAGGAACATTTTTGTTTAAAGAAAATCTATATTTCAAATCGTTATATTAGTTTACAGATGTTTATTGTGTGTACAATGTTTAACTGTACATATCGGGAGGATTAATATCTCAGTAGAGGTCAAAAACCCAAACCTTGTCAAAAACCAGAGGAATAAATTTTCAAAACAAAGCTTGGAAAATTATAAGTATGGAATAGACAATAAAAAATGTTGCAGTGCTGAAGAAATATTATTTAGAAGTAATTTTGGACTTAACAAAGTACTAGGGGTATTCTGTAAGAGCTAAAGCTTGAGATTGAGGTAGACTCTTGGTAGCCTCTGCAAACCTGAATAAGAGAAATATTTATGAGAATATATTTAATTCACAGATATAATAATGTTTCTTAATCTGTCTTTAAAAACTTTTAATAAAACTTTCAATATTTAAAAAATGAATTCTGTCTGTTAACGTTTGCTTGTATTAATCTTTTTATCCTTAGATAAAATATTTAAAGTTTTTTTGTGGGTATATTTTCTTACAGGGCCAAAATATGGCAGAAAGGGAATTTTAATAATAACCGAGTCTTTGCAACAAACTGAAATTTTCTAATCCCTTTATCTTTGCAACCTGACGGTGTAAACCTGTGATATTTCTAACTTACTTATGCATGACATAATTCATAGTATGAAATATTGAAGGTTTACGACTACGATATTTTGTTGCAAAGATATAGGGACTATAAAATCATAGTTTGTGGCAAAGACTCAATTTCTTTGTTAAACAGTTTAATATATTAATATTAATGTTCGAAAAAAATGAAAGGGGGTATAAGATTACATCGAAAACTATTCGATGGTGATTCGTGCCTATAAGGAGAAAATTGTTGCCGAAGAACGTAGCGTCCTTACAATTTCAGAAAGTTACAATATTCGACTCGGATCGTAAACAAATCAATTTAATTTTAAACAAATCATTCAGATATTACAACCTACAGTAATAATCAATCATATCGTTACAATGAAGACGACTTTTATATTCATTTTATATTGTTAACACACTTTTCTTCGAATTACAAGTTGACAAAGCAATCAAAGAGAAGCTGTTTTAACTGACAGCTTCTCATGACCTCTATTTTATATGTATCAATGCTGTTTAACAGCTTAATGTTCCGTTCAGAGATTATGAAGCTTTGAATAATCGCTCGTTATATAACAGTTGAGTTGCCGCTTGGAAAATTGCACATTTGGGAAGTTGCCACTTGATCCATTGTCACTTGAGAAGTCGCCTTTGAGAAAATGACTTTGGGACCTTATTTTACCTGTTAACCTCCTGCTGTATAAATGCCTGGAACTGATTACTCGGAGATTCTTTATATTTAAACAGCATCTGAACAAGTAAATATATATATTATACTGTGAGAACCAGAAAACTGTGGAACACGAAGAGGACCCTTAAACTTCAGTTAAGATTTAAACATCTAAATGAACATGAAACACAGCAATTTTTTGTCTTTTTATTCCACAGTTTTCTGGTTCTCACTGTAATACAGTATACATCTTTAGGAAGTCTTTAAGTGCAAAATGAAATTTATTTCATTGGTCATAACTTTTTTGTTCATTAAGATATTAATGGAAATCATGGAATCAATATCATGGATTCTTCAGATTTTGCACACAGCTAGCAATGGCCTCCTTCTAAAGTTTTGGACTCTAGGCAATTTTCGACCTGACCTCGCATGCTTTATTTGAATTTATTGGAAGAAAAAGAGCCACTTTAAAAAAGACGAAATAATTGAGTCTAGCAAGAAACTGGCAACTTCGGATAGAATCTCTTTTCATTCTTGTTTTTTATCTTACTTTTTCTGCATCTGCAGACTTACATTTTTTTAATTATTAAACATGTGCACAAGAGTGTACGTAGGCTTTAACCCTTCACCAGGTTCTATTTTAAATAAAGTGTCAAAATCTTTGTAGATAGAAAAATGTTCTGATCTAAAAATGAATTTTCGCTGATTGCTGAAGATTTCATTGTTGTGTCTTTTTTATAACATTTTCTAAAAATCATACTGTACTAAAACTAGATTTAATTTATTTATTTTTACATAGAATTTTTTATCTTAAATAAGCTTATAACTTTAAGTTGCTGATTGTCAGAAAAAATAGACAATTAAGAGCAATTTTATTCTTTTCTTATTTTGTTGATCCGTTTAACAAATATACAACATATGGGAAATAATTTTATTTTACATTTTGATTGACACAAAAAATCCTTGATATTAGACGAAGAATGAGGATCCTAATGTTTATATATTACTATAAGAAGCAAATGGATCAAGCCAGCCCATGAAAAAGAATTAGCTTAGCACACTAGCAATTAATCCATCAATATTTCAGCATCTATAAAATGTTAACTGAAAAAGTTCCATGACTTTCGGGGAAAACAATAAACAAGAGGAATATTTAATTTAATTGGAAGTACGCATCAAGTTAAAACTCATTTTTTAAATTTTGTTTTTGATTAACTATTATATGGCAGGTTAGAGAAAAGGGTTTGTTTATATTTAACAGGCGTATTAGGAATGCACAGATACGACTATCTATATGTTTACTTCGCTTGTCTGTTTGTTTGTGACCGATAACCGTCCAAACGGCTGGATTGATCGAGCCCAAATTTTTTGTGGAACTAATATGACCCCAGGGAAGGTTTATGTATGCTCAGAATTACAAAAGTTTGTTACCAAATTTTTGAAATTCAAAAAAAAATTTTTTTAATCCGCTACCTTTTTTGTTAGTGCTTTCTATTGTAAAAAGAGAAAACAGATAGAGCCAAAATTAAAAGTTGAAAAAGTAGATTCCAGTGAGAAATGGAAATACACCTTTACCTGTAGTTTCTTGTAAATTGTCTCTCCCATTATCTGAATATTCTTAATATTCCGCTTCATTCTCTCCTTCTCTTTATCTGGTAAACTCATTTCTTCCTTGGAACCCTGGTATCTTACCAGCTTCCTAAATACAATTATACAGTTATACAATACTTCCTTGGAACCCTGGTATCTTATCAGCTTCCTAGATACAATTTTACAGTTCTACAATACTTCCTCGGAACCCTGGTATCTTACCAGCTTCCTAGATACAATTATACAATACTTCCTTGGAACATGGTATCTTACCAGCCCTAGATACAATTATACAGTTATACAATACTTCCTTGGAACCCTGGTATCTTACCAGTTTCCTAGATACAATTATACAAATATACAATACTTCCTTGGAACCCTGGTATCTTACCAGCTTCCTAGATACAATTATACAATTATACAATTATACAATACTTCCTTGGAACCCTGTTATCTTATCAGCTTCCTAGATACAATTATACAAATATACAAATTAAATCAAATCATGCTTTTAGGGACGTCCTACACCCACGAACCATAATTGACGTGACTATACTAAATCAATAATGAAGTGAGGTCTTACGATTAGTACTCTTTGTTTATTTCCACTTGATTGTGCAAGAAAATCCGCTAAGAAGTTATTTTTATCACGGTCATAGACAAGAACGAAAATGTGTGAAATTGACAATTTACAATTGGAACCCTGGTATCTTTCCAACTTTCTCAATAAAACAATTAAAATAATGCACTAGTATACAGAATTGAAAAAAAAAATTATTTATGGCTTGAGCCCGTGAATACGAAATATTTTTTTCTCATTTTACCAACTTTTTGTTGTGCAGTGAGAGGTTAAAACTTAATTATATTTAAGGAAATATATTAATAAAATATGTTGTTTTGTGGAAACCATAGAAGGGAGTAAACACTAAACAGCGTTGTTTTTCAAAAGAAAAAGAAATTGAGAACAAATATTTAAATAAAGGAACTGAACAGAGTCTTAATGCCGATATCTGTACAATCTGATAGTGGAAACTTTTGAAATTCCAAACTTTAATTAAAAGATCAACAGATTTTAAAGATTACACCATCAGGGTGCTCTAGATGTAGGAATTAGAAATATTTTTGGTCAAAATTTCATTTTCTCTTTAAATGAACTTTCGCTGGTTTGAAGAGGACCATGCCCAATTCACAACAGCACCTGCTTAATCCTTTATCTGATCATTAGTGTGGAAGATATCTTCAATTTTCTAGCTTAAAAAGTAAAATTTTTTTCTTTGTGTCCGTGTCAAGAAATTTGCGAGTCACTTTCATAGCAAAACCCCGCACGGTTTAAATCATGGATATCTCATTCATTCTGGGCCAGGCAAAGCTTTAAAGGTTTCTGTTGTGAATCTAACATGTCATCCTATAATTGGAGAGCCACTGTATTCTTGAACCCGAATTACCTCATAGTATCAACTACAGCTGGCTGTTTAATGATCATAAGTTTGTCTAAATCAAGATGGAGAAAATTCTGTAAACATCGCACACATTCATCAGTATCAGGATTCTAAAATACAGGATACAAAATACAGAATACAGAATACAGAATACAGAATACAGAATACAGAATACAGAATACAGAATACAGAAAACAGAGTACAGAATATAGAATACAGAAAACAGGACACAGAATACAGAGTAAACTCTTGATACACTGGATATACTGGGATACAGAATACAGAATACAGAAAACAGAGTAAACTCTTGATACACTGGATGAACTGAATACATGGGATACAGAATAGATTGCAGATTACAGGATTCAGCATACGAACACAAAGTACAGTATATGTAATAATACAAGATGAAGAATAAAGAGTACAGAAAGAATACGAGATACAGATTACAGAATACGGAATAAGAGATAGATAATACAGAAGACAGGATACAGAATACATAACATAGAAAAGTGACTAAAGAATAAGGAAAACAGAATACAGAATCAAGAATTAAAAAAACCTGAACATAAACCAAAATTATATCTTTGAAAGCAACTGTAAAAAAACTAAATAAAATAAAAGAAGTTAAAAATTAGAAGTTCAGGGAAATTTAATTTTTAAAATGATTTTAAGCAGCATGGAAATCTTTACCTTAGAATGTAGAGCTTTCCTGATTGCTATATTCGTCTCCACCATCTCCTTCTCACGTAGTAACCAGGATACCTTCTCCCGTCTCAGTGCTAGTTCAGCCACCTAGATTGTCACTTCTCATTTTAAAATACCAAATATACCGATGCAGAAGTTTACCATAATACCATAATTTGTGTATTGTGTTATTGACGTCATTGGCCACATATTTAGTTTTAAATTCAAGAAATTTTTTAAACAAATTGTGATATTTCCGCGAAAAAATGGTGCGGAAAAATGGCGAAATGAAAATCAAAGATTAAAGCTATGATAGATACTTGAAAAGAGGCCTGAAATCCTAGTTATTTAATATTTTCACTAGTCGGGATCCAAAAAATTAAAATGGATTGGATTAAATCATTAAACCTACGACGTATTTCTTAAAAATATATGTTTATACGGGAACTGCCAACTTGTGTATATTTTGTAGAAAATATTTGGATTTGGAGAGAAAAATGAAAAACTAGATTTTACTGGCAAGCTTTCCCATTCGATACGTTTAAAGGTCAACTGTTCCCTGACTCAGCAAAAAAACAAAGTGGGAAAAAATTATTTTTAAGTAAATATATTCCTCTGAACAAACTTGAACGTCGAAGGTTAAGTATTTTTAATATTTACCCTTTTTAACTGCTGCGTTTCTTCTGTAGTTAGTTCTGATTTTGACTTCAAACTATCCACGAGCTAAATTATAAAATCATTTCTTTAAATTAACATGACACAAAGCACTGGTCGAACAGTTAAAAAATAGAATACAAAAAGAGAATAATAATATAGCAGAGACGGGTCTACAGATTAGAAAATAAGGACAGACATAGAATAGATAAAACAAAAAAGAACAGAGAATAGACGGAAGAAAAAGGAGGCACAGAATGGAGACTAGATAGAAGAAAAAAGAAAAACAGGATAAAACTAAAGACAAAGGGAAAAGATTGGAAAGAATGAAGAAAAAAGGTAAATACCAAATAATTTATATCAACAATCAATCAATCAACAATACCGGAATTTAGGAAACACTTCAATGCCATTTTTTAATACTTCTTTAAATAATTGTTTCAGAGACGAATTAAAAAAATTTGAACCTCGTCTATATACACGGTTCAAACATGGTTGGTTCAACCTAAAGTTTTAATCAGTATTTCGAGATTTGACCTAGCGCGCAATTCACAGTTCAGCGACACGGTTCAAATTCATTAATTTCGACCTCAGGACAAAACTAGCACAACTAGCATACCTCAGCCGGGATAAACTCTCCGAGCTCCACGAACTCCTTGAGCTTCCTGGCATTCCTAGCAGTAGACAGCAGCCAGGTCAACTTCTGCTCATGGGACTCCCATCTAGATAAGCATATTTATGGGACTCCCATCTAGATGAGTATATTTATGGGACTCCCATCTAGATTAGTATACTCATGGGACTCCCATCTAGATAAGAATATTTATGGGACTCCCATCTAGATAAGTATATTTATGGGACTCCCATCTAGATTAGTATATTTATGGGACTCCCATCCAGATAAGTATATTTATGAGACTCCCATCTAGATTAGTATATTCATGGAACTCCCATTTAGATTATTATATTCATGGGACTCCCATCTTTCAAGAGTTCAAAACTGCATTAAGTTAATTTTTTTTCTATCATATCTCCTGTACTTCTTTTCTTTACCCAGATCTTCCGAGGATCATCTATCTGTAGATCCGTTCTGAACAATATACTTATGTTATATTTATATAATATATATATTTTATTTCTAAACTGCAGGCCGCAAGTGTGTATATTTTCTAGAAAAATGCTTTACATATGTTTATTTTTTTTAGGCCTTCAGAGTTTCGCCCAATTACTATATCTATATAATAAAGCTCTTCGCTTATATATACATACTTATAAAGTGCCCGGCGTTACCCGTGGAAAAAAAAATTTAGATTTTTTTCAGCCTTTGTTTCCTCCGTGATACCCTTGGGTTATCTCAAAATTTCTTAGCCCATTCGGTCCAGACGTTCGGTCGGCTGTTAGGAACATATATACGACTGTCTTGTTTCAACTTATAGATATTTTAGCAATAGCTGAAACCCATGGGTACCCTGCGAGTAACATAGGCTAAAATAATTAGATTTTTTTCTTCAAAAAAATCTAAATTTTTATTTTTCAAAATTCATTTTTATTCTCACGGGCAATGCCTGACGCTAGTATTACATATATATAGTATTTTCACCTAGGTTTAGTCTGATCAGTTTGATGTTTTACATCACCATCTCCTCGTGTCTCATCACTGCATCAAGTAGAAATAGTAATTTCAATAATCAGATAATCTCAAAAGCACGAGAAAAAAAGCTGCAATTTTACAATAACCCCTCCAAAAAAAATAACAAAATAGTTTCCTGTTATACAAAAAACAGTTAAATTTTACGTCAATATCTTTTTAGACAATAGATTTAAAAAGCCTTATGAAATACAAATTGTTTATCATAACGTTACTACTTCACACTTAACAAGCTATTCTGAGAAGATTTAAAAAAAAAGGAATTAAAGGGTAAAAACATTCCACTCGGAACCGTCTTAAATGGGGGTTAACCCTCAAAACTGATAAAAAATTTAATAACGGGCTTGCAGCATTCAAGAGTGAGCGTCTGTTAAGGCTTCGGTTAGGAACCACTTTGTACTTTAGGTATATAGAGTACATAAGAATCAGGGCGTTTGTGCTTTACAGTCCCATGAGAGTAAAATTACGCGCTATAATAAAGAACCAGTCTGTTCTCATGCCAGATCAGTGCCATTTCCAATCCCTTTATTTCTATTCCCTGATTCTACGCCTATACCTGAACCGTTTCTGTTTAATGACCCTTCCACTTCTACTAGATGTTTGTGGGGCGGAGTTCAAACTTCCTAAAATAACGACAATTTCTTTCTAATTGTTGCACAGATAAAGTTTTAAATGATACCATTGTGAATCAAACATTCTTCGAATTAAAAAAAAATTACCTTCGGTTTCAGATTCCTCAGCTGATCGTTTAGTTCCTCTTATCCTGGCAGAATCCGCTCCAGGGGTAACAGGGGTAGCAGACCCCCTCTTCACAGGGGTACCATCACAAAGTTTCAGGGGCTTTCGAACTACAGGTTGGGGGGCACTCTTCTTCTCATCCACAGGGGTGTCAAGGGATTGAAGCGGGGGGTCTGCATCATCAGTAACCTGGTCCACACCAGGGGCAATTTCAGGGGTGTACTTCAATTCATCAATACCTTTTCCATAGTTCTTCCTGGCAACAGAACAATATTGTATATTTTCTAGTATTATCATAGCCCTTGTTTCAAAATCAATCTGCAACCCGTTCTTTTTCGTACATTGTAGGATTGTGGAAAAATAAAGATATAAAAATGTAGCGGATTTTTCTGATTTCGTTGGTAGATTTTTAACAGTTTATAAGATATATGTATTTGTGGGTTAGCACTAGGCATTAAGCAGCCAAACAGTAAACACTTGCATCCAACTATATATTTCCAATCCATATATCGATTTAATCTAATGGTGTAAACCTTTGATATTTAAAGCTCAGGTTGCCAGATATAAGGATTAGAAAACTATGATTTAAGTCCAGTGTTGTTTCATTATCTAATTGTATAAAGAGCAATAAATTAATAATAAGCGTTTATCAAAACACTTTTCTATTTTTTAAAAATAAATCTTTAATTATTCTTTCCTGTGAATATTTTTTGGTATAAAAGACGCTTGGTTCTCCTGTTAACACGCATTAACAACATTGTGAATATTGGAATAAATAAATAAAAAAAATGTTTATCCACTTAATATATTTTTTCTAGAGAAGTAGATTTAAAGCATGTTTTTATCATTAATCTTTAATTAAATTCTACTGATAAATCTCTAATCTGATCAAATAAATTGTTTACAGAACTGGAAACTCTTGTTTTTTGAATATCGAGATCAATGCTTGATCTCCTCTTTTTATTAATCCAGGGGTGTATTTAATTCCAATTTTTTTATTCTTTCCCCCACCTCAAATTTTATGATTTCCTTTCCCAAATTCGAGAACAGACATCTTTTTCTAATATTTACAGGGGGATTTCATACACCCCTGTATTAATCTGCAAATCAATTCAATCTAATATCCCGGAAAGTGTCTAAAATTCAACCAATCAGTGTCGTTTGTAGAAACCGAACAGCCAAGATGAAGTCGAGAATTTTTGCGTGAAACCATTGAGAGAACTCTCATCGGCCAGAACCCAGCAGGGATATCCAAAAGTGAGAATTAAGCAGAAAATTAAAAATGTCTATAGTAAATACCGGAATAAGGGTATCCACTATCCAACATAAGAGTTTCCAGCACAGATTTTTTTTTCAAATGTAAGACTGGAAGCATCATCTTTCTTTAAATACTTGTACTTTGAACATTTAAATGTTAAATTTGATTGATGGAGAGGAAAAGAGATTCTATGTATACAGAACTAGAAGGGAGCCCGGTTTTGCCTGGGAAGTAATCTATTCTAGAAAAGCCAAGCCATCCAGAATTTTTAAACCAAGCTTAGATCATTCCAGTGTGGTTCTACCGGGTTCCCCAAACATAAGTTAAACAAATTAATCAAAGGTTTCATAAATTATGATCGGACAAACAAACAGACAGACAAACAAACCGATATTACTACATTGTACAGATAGAATAATAATGTTAAAGCATTTCCTTTGAGAACTCGAATATCTCGTTTGCCTTAAGAGTAGCATTCTCGTAGGTTCCGTAGAAGAACACTGCATACTTACCGTTCTAAAATACAAGAACACTGCATACTTACCGTTCTAAAATACATCAGTTTTTTTAATGTCAACACAGGGTTGGTTATTTTTAAGAAAACTCATTTTTTAGACCTGGGGAAAAAACCAAAAATTGGACATCACAAAGGCAAGTTTTTTCATTTATTCGCCCAGAAATTTTATTTCCCCCCCCCCTTCCCATTTAGCGAATAAAAGCCTAATAATACATACCTATTCATGATTCCTAGGATGCTTAGTAGGTTTTACAGAATTAAAATGTTGCTAATTATAAAATGGGGTTTAAACAATATAAAATCTACTAAATATGTATCCAGAAAGTCCACTTCCCCCTCCTGGCTAATGTTGTTTATCAGTTTCACTCTTATTTTTTTAAATAAAAACCTGTAATTAAACTTTCAAGAGTTCAAAACTGCATTAAGTTAATTTTTTTTTAATTAAACTTGCTAAAAAAATCAAGTTCATTTTTGCGTATCAGGGTCCAATTTTGACATAATGCAAAAAAAAAGATGTTTAGAATTAACACTCTTGAAAAAAATGCTTTTACAATATGCCAAATTTTGACTCTGAAAAACGAACTAAAAACGAAATAACTTAATGCACATTACGTCTACGGCCCAGCGTGGTTGTTTTTCTAAAAGTTACCTCTGTTATCCGTGTAATCCTTGCTGGCCATGGAGGAAACCCTCTCACCTTAACAATCAAAATTACAGGGTTGAAAATGTAAAAGAGTTATGATGAGTCAATCTCGAACTTGAGTTTGATTTTACTCATTTGAATTCAAAAACTTTATTTCTTGCAACTATTGGGTTTGCATTCCACGACTAGACGGATAGATTGATAATTACAAGATTTTAAAAAAAGTTCTTCAACCAAAAACTGAACTTAAAATTAGTAAAAAGGAAAATTGATTGAGAATTCATGTCACCCCCCCCCCTTTCACTTTTCACTACCCAATACCTATTCCCTAATAAATTCATAATGTTATTCACCTTGGCAAAAACAAGGGCACCAACACTAAACTTTTTCACCATTTTATCTGATACGGAAAATTTAAATTAGTAAATTACAACGTGATGATTCAAAAACATTTCGAGATCAAAAAAGAAATAGATAAATTTCGAACTTTCGCACAATTTTTAGTGGAAACAAGATTTGTACTCAATAGTAATAATTATTCATAGATTCTAATTTACAAAACCAACAATTTACATACTTCATGAGAGAAATGTCAACCTTACTTTAATTACAGGACTTAATAGAAACTAAATATGATATTTTACAGAATACATCTTCTATACGGTCGCTGCCAAAAAAAATCTTCAGCGGTCGATTTGATCCTCGGCGGCCGAATTAGAGACGGAAATCTTCATCATCGGGATCATCATCCTCGTCCGAGCCGGACCTAAAAAAACATGGTAATTAGTTTAATTTTTTAATGTTAATGTTCCAGGCTTGAATACAGTATTCAAGGTGGGGCCGTACACAAGATTTATACAGAGATGTCCATACAGTTTTGTTTCTGTAAGAAAAGAATCTGGCCATCTGGCCTAATATACTGTTAGCCTTCGCTGCAGCAGAAGCACACTGTTTTGTTGGTTTCAGGTCCTACTGGTTGATTACTTCTACATCTTTTTCTTTGTCAGAAGCCTCCAGTACCACTCCTGACTTCATTAATGAGATATTCATATCTTGAATTATTCTTTACAATATGTACTACCTTACATTTAGATTCATTAAACTGCATTTTCCGATCATGTGCTCACTGAGTTTAAGCGTTCAATGAACTCTCGGTATATGCCTCTCTGTCATGATCTGAGTTAACCTTTCTTCCAGCTTTGGAATCATCTGCAAACTTTGACAGGAAAGTTAGTACATCCTCTATTACTAGATCTTTATGTAAATAACAAAACGGAGTGGACCCAGGACACTCCCTTGTGGAACACCAGACCAAACTGGTTTCCAGCCTGATGATCTACTGTTGTAAACAACTTTTTGGGATCTATCTAATAGCCAGGAAATAATCAATTGCAATATTTTTTCTCTGATTCCATGAGCTTCTAGTATACTTGTGCAAGTTTTCTGTGGGACACCTTGTCAAAGGCTTTAGCAAAATCAAAGTAAACAACATCGACTGAATCACCCAAATCTGTGTTATTTTGTACTGTTTCAAGATACTCTAGCAGGTTTGTTAAACATAATTTTTCTTCATACATCCATGCTGTGTATTTTTGTCTAGGTGGTCAACAATATGTTCTTTTAATAATGACTCCATCACTTAACAAATTACAGATGTCAGAGATATAGGTCTGTAGTTCCCAACCTCAAATCTAAACCCTTTCTTGAAAACTGGAACAGTATTTGCTTTTTCCCAATCAGTTAAAGGGGGTGTTCTCAAAAAATGAAAGGGGGTATAATTGAATTCAAGCGAAATCCCCGAAACATCGAGAGCAGAGGCACCTAGCGGCCAAATAATCGTCGTTCACAGTATATCGTATATAAAAAATATTATGAAACATGAATTATAAATCCATGCATCGAATTGAATTTAATTGAATTATTTACGATCTGAGTGGAATAATGAAACTCCGTGAATTTGTGTAGATGCAATGCTCCTATGGGTCCTACGTTCTATGATTTGAATCGTTTTAAACCCTTTCCTCCTTATATACGCAACAGACATAAG
The DNA here is from genome assembly GCF_000591075.1 of Eurytemora carolleeae. NCBI lineage: Eukaryota > Metazoa > Arthropoda > Copepoda > Calanoida > Temoridae > Eurytemora > Eurytemora carolleeae. Next base: position 40,286 of record NW_019397516.1, on the reverse strand, counting down.
TAAAATTAGTAGCGCTCGATAAAGAATTTAATTTAATATACGCCTATACATTATAAACCTTTCATTTTTCGCGAACACTCTTTAAACAATGGTGATATTTACATTTAATTTCAATAGCAAGAAAAAAGTGTTAGATTTTCCTGTTTTTAATGGCGGATTTACGAAATAAAAAATATTTATTAAAAAAGTCTTGTTAAATAAATTTAAGGAAGGATAAAGGTTCGTTTACAAAGAGTTAGGAAGATGATTCCTTAGATTTAAAAAATGACGCATAATTTTAACAGAGAAATTTCAAATGTTTGTTTAAATTGATTTTTCGGCGAAAATCGAAAAATTCTGTTGTTCCGATTGATATAAAATTGTACCTCCTTCTTTTCCTCTGATAGGCCTTCTTTGGCGGAGCAGGCAAACTTTCTCCTTCACCGTGCACCAGGGAGTTCCTTTACAATATTTAAAAAAATCAAATTTCGCTGTAGAATTATGATATTTTATAGTTTTGGTTTTTAAACATTAATTTTCATGTAATACTGTTGAAATTACGGTACAAGTATCTTTTTTTGTTAATAGATTTATGGATTTTTTTTCATTTTAACAAATATTGGCTACGTGACCACTGACCAGTACCACCATTCAGTGATTAATGATTATCCTTTCAGAAAATATATTTTTAGGGAAAACACTAAACTGCATTTCACTAATCTTTACTGAGTGTACCCTGTATAGTGTATATGTACACAAACCTGTACATGTGAACATTAACTTGTACATGTGTACACTGACCTATTCATGCATAAACTAACCTGTACATTGTACATGCATACACTAACCTGTATATATATATATATATGTTCACTAACCTGTACTTAAGTACACTAACCAGTACATATATATACACTAACATGTACATGTATACACTAACATGTACATGTATACACTAACATGTACATGTATACAGTAAAATGTACATGTATACACTAACATGTACATGTATACAGTAAAATGTACATGTATACACTAAAATGTACATGTATACACTAACATGTCCATCTGCACATTAATTTGTACACGTATAAACTAACCTGTACAAGTTTACAATAACCTGTACATGTATACACTGAACTGTACATGCATACACTAACCTGTATATGTATATGTACACTAACCTGTACTTAAGTACACTAACCAGTACATATATATACACTAACATGTACATGTATACACTAAAATGTACATGTAAACACTAACATGTCCATGTGTACATTAATTTGTACACGTATAAACTAACCTGTACATGTATATACACTAACCTGCACATGTATACACTAACCTGTACAAGTTTACAATAACCTGTACATGTATACACTGAACTGTACTTGTATTCACTGTTACTAATCTGGTCAGTATATACTAACTGTACATGTATACACTGTCACTAACCTGTACAAGTTTACACTAACCTGTAAATGTGTACACTAACCTTTACATAAATAAACTAACCTGTACATGTAAACACTAACCTGTACATGTAACCTGTACATGTTTCTTCTAACCTGTACCTGCTTTCCTGAACCTGTACATGTGTACACTACCCTGTACATGTTTACACTAACCTGTATTTACATGTATACACTAACCTGTTCATGTGTACGCTAACTTGTACATGTATACACTGACCTGTAAATGTGTACATTAACCTGTAAATGTGTTACACAACCTATAAATGTGTACACTAAACTGTACATGTGTGCACTAACCTGTCTGTACATATGTACAATAATCTGTACATGTGTACACTAACCTGTACATATGTACACTAACCAGTACATGTATAAACTAACCAGTACATGTATAAACTAACCTCTATATGTATAAACTAACCTGTACATGAATACACTGACCTGTACATGTGTAGAGGTGCCCAGACCTCTGAGCGGCTACTAGGTACTCCCCCAGCAACTCGTTTATCCAAGAAGTCAAGAAGAACCTGAGAATAGAAATTATACAAATATTAATTACAGTAATATTTTCCTTATTAAAAATTGATTTTTCTTTCGTCTATGAATCTTTGTGGGGGACTCACTTATAATCAAAAAAAAATAAAACCCATTTGAATAAATTGATATTTTTTTTTTAATTGCATAATCAAATAACAGACATAGTTGAACCGCGTTGACAAGGTTGAACCACTTCTCTCCAGCTATAATAGTGGTTCAACTAAGTCTACTTGGCAAAAGCATTTGAGTCTTCCGGCAGTTATTACGTTTTTAAATAATAAATTTAGTGCATTGAAATTGTGATTTATAAAAATCCAGCGACGTCATGCAAAAGATATATATAATTATAAAGAACTTTATATTAAAGTTTTTAATTGAGAAAATGGCGATTCCTTTTAATGTAAACTGCTTTACTTATTTCCCCTAAAAAAAAAACTCAATCTTTCCTCTAAAATGGCTTATTTGTGAAAACATTATGAACAATAAAAATGATGAATCATAACATACTCATTATTCTTAAAGTTCAAAGGGCGCCCATAACTGAAAACCTGCACTATTTAACAAGAAAATTGCAAAATAGATTTTTTTGAGGAAATCTGTAACGCTCAGGTAATGACAGTTAAGACTGGGATTTTTCTCATCTCTTCTTATTCTCTTGACTAACCCAAACAATTTGTCTCGGTGCCCAGAATGCGTGAAATGGTTTAAATTTTTTTTTGTATTATGTAAAGTGGTTTATAATCTGAAAACACACTTTATTGGTCTTTAACAAACTTCTAAAATTGATAATTCACGTAATGCGGCATGATTTATAAAAATGGCAATACTAAATTTATCATTTAAAAACTTGAGAAATGCCGGAAGACTCAAATGCTGTTGCATGACAGACCGTCGGGTTGTGGCTAATGGCTGCCGGAAGACAAAAAAAGATAATATGGCATGGAAGGGGAAAATGTTGTGGCTCATGGCTGCCTGCCTTATTTGCGAGCCCTGCGTACCTTCTTATCCTGTTTGAGAAGCTTGTTGGTAAACTCTGTGAGTATCTCCAGGAAAGGAAGGTTAGGAGGAGCCCCAGCAGGGTCATCTGGATCCTCCTGGGGGGTCACAGCTACCTGGATACCCTTCCTAGATCAAATATAAGGATTCGATATGTTTCTATTTAAATGGACGCTATTCAACGATCTTATGCTTATATTCACAACGCTACCCTTTAGTCCTCTGTCTGATCAGACATGGAGATAACTTTCAAACCAGAATCTGGATAAAAATGGCATGCAGATGAAAGCATACTTGACAAGTAAGAAATTTGACAAATTATTTATTTTTCAGGATAGGACATAGACAAAGATTTAAGGAGTACCGTTGTGAATCTAGCATGTGACTGAGAGTTATTTGAGTCGTCAACGATCCCTTTAAAGCGTAATTTCATGTGACCCCCAATGCAAAGATTGCACCATAGCAATGCCCGATTTCCATGAGCATTTTTGGCTCACAAGAAGCACTGGAGAAGCTTTCAGAATTAAAAAAGAAAAACGAGGATATCTTCTACATTTTTAATCAGATTCAGGGTACAATGTATATCGGGTATTGCAATCTTTGCATGGAGTATCACTTAACATTACGCTTAAAGTCCCTTTAAGCAGATAATCGTGTTGTTCCAAGGGTGTGGAATGGAATTATAAGTTACCTATGAAGTGTAGTCACTGCTTCTCTATTCTTTACAGCATCCAACCCAAAGGAAAGTGCAAACCTCTTTGCAAGTTCCTAAAACATCTTTTTTGAAAGCATTCTTAAAAGATGGATGAAATGTGTTCACTGTTCAGAGATGAATTTATTTTTTGAATTGTGGATATTGTGATGAATAGTTTATTTCCAGAAAAGTGTATACAAATTTAACCAATCAGAGTGACGTTTCAAAAGCCGGGAAATTTAAAAGTGTGCGCCATTTAATGAAAGAACTCTCATTGGTCAGACTTAGAAACATTGGATCAGATGAGGTTTAGCTACCTTACTGCAAACTAGGCTGAAGGGGAAGGTAAAATTTATGAGACTTTATGATCTCGTAGCTCCTCTAGTTCTGACTTCACGCACAAATATGGAAACGCACCAACCTGGAAATGGCTCAAAAAAAGGACTCATAAAACAAATTTAACGTAGTCTTCTCTCATTAAACAAAATGTTATTATTTTCAAACTTTTCATAGCATTAATTTAGGCGAGGTTATGTCGCGCCGCACGCTAAGGAGGGGGCGGAGCGGTGCGGCTAGGTCATGGCTGTGAAAATCGTTGGAATATAATCATTTTAATTGTAAGTTGAGAAAAGACGACATAAAATTAGTTTTATAAGTCTCTTTTTTTAAGGTATTTCCGTGTTGAGCCGTTTCCATGTTGAGCCATTTCCAAAGCACCAAATTTATTCTATTACATATTAGAAATTCAGAACATAACAACAATAAAAGGAGTAATATTTGAAAACATATTTGAATTTCACTCGATGGAGATGGGTGAATTGTTTCTTCCAGCTCGGATGAAAACGGAGTGGAGCCATTTAACCATTTTTTCCGTACATTTTCAAATTGATAATAATCCACGCGTAAGTTAAACTAAATTAGGTTAATAACACAAATAAATGGTTTTTCAGAAATTGTGATATTATATTCACATTAAATATTCCAACAATGTGAGATTCACGTTTTATTTCTACAAAAAAGTAAACTATTTTCATTTTACTCTTCATAATCTTCGAAAAACTTTCTAAGAAAGAAACTAACGAAACTTCTAATTTACCCATCCTTTATCTGTAGAACTCGGGATCATCTTATATCCTCGATATCTAGTGGTGCCCAAATTATTTATCGATATCAAACGCACAAAATGAACGATATATCACACAAAAGTTATGATCTCTGATGATGCGAACCTTGAATATTTTAAACTTAGGCTTTTTAAAAATTGTAAAAATTGCAAAGTTATAAATAAAATTAAATTTTGAGACAAGTCATCAGTTCCTTTATTTAATAATAGCTTAGGAACCCACAGTTGCCCAAGGTAGTCATAGTTAATCCCGCCTTTTACCCACGCTTTGTGGTAAATTAAGATTTTAGCTATTTTTCCCTATAAAAGTGGACAGTGGATATATGGAATATATATATAATCTGTTAAACCTTTGTTTACCTTTATTGAGTGGAAATCTTCTCCGTTCCTATCAATATCCCTCGCACCTGCCCCAGCCTCCTGAAGCTCGGTAAACTTGAACACCAAGGACTGAACCATGGTGAGGGCGCAGTTTACCTTGTTGTTCTCGCGGGCTTTACCCAGGGTGGCCTACAACATATCATGTTAAACATATTATTTAAAACAAATTTTATGAATTTATGTAGATAAATTCAAAAACAATTATGTAGATTTTCATTTATTAGTCATAATTTGACAACAGCAAATAAAGAATAATGTAATTTTTTTGCGAACCAAGTTTGCTCTTCTTTACTGTATCTGCAAAACGGATTAAATTAAAGCTTGAGCAAAGTAAAACTAGACTTAAAATGTTTAAACTGGAGGTCGAATTTTAGAATTTTTATTTACAAAAATTCCTCTGAGAGATTATTTTATTTTTTTTATTTACTTATATTCAGTGTATTCTTAAACATTATCTTTATAAAAGAAGGTTATTTATAAATTATAAGTTATAAATAAAGCCCATCTGAGTTCTTTTTATATCTATAAAAAGACATTTATTATTACATTTGTTTTCATTTATCTTTCCAATTAAGTATCAGACACCTAGCATAGTAAACAAATTAATGTTATTGAAAGAAAAATGTTTTTAATACGTTACAATTTCCAGCTGTCAAAATATTGAAAAACCATGTTTTCGATCTTCATCTAACAAATGGTTAACAATGAATAATGTAATTCTTATAATTCCATGTGAAATAAACTTAACAACTTAGGAATTTTTAACAAGTTTTTACAAAGAAAATTTAACAATAAATTTTTTTTTTTTTAAATGGAATATTTCTTTTTTGTTTGTACAAACTTGGCGTTAAAACATGTTTCGTAAATCGCTTTTTGATTGATGATCCCGAAACCTTTTAAAGGTTTATACAAATGTCCATTTTTGTTTCTCGCCGAAAAATTCTATACATATATTATTTATTTTGTTAATATTTTTGCAATTTGGATGTTAGATCTGCATATTTGAAGAATCCAGATCTAAAATGTTGTGAATTTAAAGAACTCAAATAATTTAAATATTTGCATGTAAAATTGCTAACAGTGACCTATAAACCTTTGTCTGATTGAGAACGAAATGTATATTCTTTTTTTTTGATAATAAAAATTGATTAATTTCAATTATAATTTCACTGTAAATTTATAAAAGTGACCTATGGATGTATGGTACAGTGATTCAACAATGCCTAAGAATTGCAAAATTTAATGTGTTTTAAAAGAGAGTGCCGTTTTTTAACTTCATTTAGGATAAAAAAACGTTCTGATTATTAATTCGTTATGAAAGCACCATCTTTTAATCATTCAAATTATGTCTACAGTTCCTTTAAACCCTTGTTCAATTGATTTATTAATAATAATAATTAAATAATATACTTATAATTCTCAATGGAAAGCAGCCCTCGATGTATTAAAAAACAGGCCATTACCATTCTTAAATTTCTGTATAAAAATTGTATTCAACCGCTTAATTGTGTAATAAGTATAAAAGAAACATTTCACTGGAAACTGGACAAAAGGTTAAATTTATGTAACATCACTAATATGACTTAGTGACCTCGTAGCTCATCAAGTTTATATACTACGCAAAATTAATTGTGAGAAAAGCTAATTTATATATACTAGTACATTAGCTCTATTTAACAGGAGGCGTTATTATTGAAAACATGTGCGCTTTACGTTAGTTTGACGAGGCTTATATGAAATTGTCGAGTTAGAAGTATAAATTATGACATATTGCTTATTATATTCACTTATTAAACTAGTGTTTACTCCTCATAACAACATGTTTTCTTCAATACTTTCCGAACCATTGAAATAGAAACACTAGAATTCATATTCACGCAAAAACAATGAAAGCTATTAAATTTGTTCGATTTGGGATCCTACTTGCTCTTGTTGTATTTTATTTATATATGGGAAGCACATCGGTTGAAAAATATTTAGCAAAAAAAACTTTAATGTTAAGGTAAGTTTTAAAATGGAAAAATTATATACATTATATACATATACACAATTCAGAATTTTTTTTTTACTTATTCCCAGTTCTGTTACTGACTTTGAAAAAGTGGAATTTCCTGCAATTACTTTTTGCAAACTTTACACATTCATGGACCCAAGTTTGACCATCATGGATCAAATAGATACATGGGATAATGTATCTGCTGCGGCTCTGAAGGTGTGGGCACTTGAAAACACACAAACAAGAGATCAGATTTTTCAATTCGTTCAACACAGAAGTGAATCAAGAAAGTTTCCTTGTGATACCGTGAATTCTCCAACTTTTACTGGAGCTTGTAGTTTTCCTTTTAAATTCTATGATTGTGCCCTGGTAGATCCAACTAATCCAGAAATAAGCGGAAATTGTGAATCATTTGATCCCCAAGAAATGCAAACTGTTAACAACTGCACATTGTCTGAAGACACCAAGCCTTGGTGTGCTGTTCATGTCTATGAAAACAAATCAATGGTTATAGGCAGTGCTTATGATGTATTCCTACGAATATCTTCTATATCAAAAACAAATGAAAAGTCTGACAATCATTTATTTACAGCAGTGCTTAGGACCCGATTCTGCAAAAATATGCAGATCCATGTATACAATCCAAAGGGCAAAATATCAACCAAAAACTGTAAAAATAAATTATTTAATATTAAAATACCAAATCCGAACTGTTAAATAAATGATAAATAAAAATAATGATAGGTAAATTTTAAAGAAACCTTCATGACCTGGATCCGGAACCTCTATAAAAATGATATGGATTCTAAGCAATGAGACCCCATTATTATTATTATTAATATTATTTTTTATTATATTATTATTAAAAAACAACCAGTCATTCAGTACAGTGGGGGAATCTTAACCATATTTTTTTTTCTGATATTGAATCTTAATGTCAGTGACAGAACTAGATCCTATGTACTGATTAAAGGTGAATGGGCTTATTGTGAAGAAGCATGCAACGGGGAATTACCCAATCAGAAAGCACCAGAACATATTGCAAGCTCTGCATTTAACAGCTTGTGGGACAGCAGGATTTTCCATTTTAAACCTTGGGAAGCAGGTCATTGCCACACATATTCTCCGAATGAAACCTTTCTGCCCAACACTCCTGGACACTTCTATGGGTTCCTGGGAGACAAAGCACTCAACCTTAGTGTGTTAGAATTCTATGGGTATGATGTCTACTTACATTCATCTAAGGTAAGTTGTAGGAATATAAAAAACAAACTTATTTTTTTAACATTAAATTTTTAAGCATTTTTGGGCCTCTGACATATTAGGAGAAATTGGACAAGCAGACAAAATACTGCTGAATGTGGGAGAATATATAAAGGTCAATATTTTAGTTATAATACGTTACGAAAAATGTTTCACCTCAGAATTTCTTTTTGGAATCTTCCAATTCACACACATCATTGAAATCCTCTCCAGATTGTTTAGCATCCAATATCCAATATCACCAAACAAAACCCTTCAGCTTATAAACATTTTTCCTCAAGGCTTCTCAATATACTACTATAGCTTAGAATTTTTCAATGGTTAATCCACCAAAGAAAAAATTAATTTTTTCTTTGGCGGATTAAGCAAATATTGAGTAAATTACATTGGGATGGTTCAAAGGTTTTACTAATGGAAGCTTTGTATTCGGAAGCAGAAGCTATAAAATCTTTACTCTGCTAATATGGGGTCACCAAAAGTGTCAAGAATTTAGTTGTAAAATTTAAGCTATATCGTACAAAACTTTGAACCTAGTCTTATAATGTTCAAAATTAAGGTTAAAATAATATCAATTTCCTTAGGTAGAATTTGAGCGAGAAATAGAAACCCGACTATCCGAAGTATTTAACTGCATTGAAGACAAGGAAAGTGTTACATGACAAATAATTTTAAATAATTAAAAAGAACAATTTACTTTAGGACTACAGCTTTACAGATTGTGTATTTGAGTTTATATTTGAACAGACAGGATGCAAACTTGATTGGTTTTCTGATGCTTCTGCTAACGTTCCTTTGTGTAGTAGTGCAGACCAAATTAAAAGGCTATATGAATTGATGGACAAAGTAAATAAATGGACATATAAAATCATTTCAAAGAGTTCAGGTAAATAACAAATAGTTTATTACAACCATTTAACCTCAAACAATTTGTTAAATTTTGACCTTTAAATTGTAGGTTGCTATTTACCATGTGTTAAAGAAATCATTAGTATCAAGTCAATAAAGCGAGAGAAAATAAATTGGGACGTGAATTGGACCTCGGAATTTTTCCTTGAATCTTATTCAGATCGTGTCAAGGTATTTTTTACAAAAATAATTAGGGCTTAGCTGTACACAATGTTTAGGATCCATTTCATTATGATGCAGATACTGATCCAGGTTTTGCAAATTTTTCTTTTTTTTTCCACTTATTTTTATACTGAAACTTAATAAACCATTCAGAGATATTTACAACAGTTTAGATTTGGGGGTTGACCATTTTTAGTTGATATTTTGCCAGTTTGATCCAGATTTGTGGATCTCTGGATCCAGGAAGCCAAAATATTAAGCACTGACTGCACACTTCTTATTGATCATCAATACTTTATAGGTAACTGAAGAAACCCTTGTCTATGACGGCTGGGAATTGATAAATGGACTGGGTGGACTCCTAGGTCTTATTCTTGGATACTCAATGTTATCTTTGTCTGACTATTTAATCACTCTTGTAATCTCCTTTGCCGGGCAGCATAAAAACTTCTACTGAATTAACTAGAGAGTCTCATCTATATATACTTTGCTTGTGTATTTGTTTGTTTATAACCAATTAACGTCAAAACAGCTGAACCGATCAGGCCCAATTTTTTTGTGGAACCTCAAATGACCCCATGTTTCATGGGTTATAAGAATTTCTAAAGTTTGTCTACAAAACAAATAAGATTTTCATCAAAATTTGAAAATACTAAATTAATGCATAAATATTTCTGCTAATTTATATCACTTTAGTTGAAATTTTTGGCTTAGAATAATTTGGTTCATATCAAATCATACATGTAGGGATCATCTAAGGCTCTGTCATACAGACCATAGGATGTGTTTTATTGCATGCCTGAATGTTCTGAGATCTTATATATTGAATCTTGCCAAGATCACAGCAACACCACCAAATCTAAGCCTTGTCATTAAAATTCTGCCATTTACATAACTCTTAGTTTCATTAATGGTTTGATTTCTTGATAGATAAAAACCTTTCTGTTTTGTGTATAATTTGAAAACTATTTTTTGAAGTCTAACCTGCGCTTTGTTACACAAGACTATTATAAACATTATAATCAACACTGTAATAATCATTATAATTATCACTATGTAATTGTTTTTGGTCATTGTCATAATCCTTACTATTAGCATTATCATAATCATAATTGTAATTTTCATCCTTATTATGCATTTCAATGTCAGAACAATAAAGAAAACTATCCAAATTGAAAATTCCTAGTACAGAGCAAAAAAATTTCAAAACTCCGAATAGCTGAAATTAATAGAAGTAATTGTTTTTTTAGAATTGATGTTAACCTAATTGTCAAAAACTCAGAAAAATAAGTTAAATAATATAAATAGCAAAAATGACGTAAATAAGAAGATTTTATCAGTCACGCTCACGAATTACCCCCCCCCCACCAAAAAATGTTTTAAAATATCACGATTCATGCTTTTTTTTGCTCTAAAGACAGGTAAAAGAAATGTTGGGAAAAAAATAAGAATTTACCTTGATAATATCCCCATAGTCGTTGTAGAAGGTCACGTAGTGTTTCAATATATCTGATCCAAACTAAAAATATGCATTTTATACATCTGTTTGTGCCCCTCAAAAAACGTTTAATTTTCCCATTCTAATAAGCCCCCTTCCGCAGAAAATCAGATATCCATTTCAGCTTGATGTAAAAGATGAAATCATGTATAATAATACAGGGTGTCCCAAAAAACCTGTACCAATTTTGGACCAACATTGACGATTTTGGACACTACAGGAAATACAGTCAGGGTATTGGGTGCTGAGGTAACAATTTTCGTTGAATTTTCACATCAAGGTGTCGATGGAAAGTTCTGTTGTCAATAATTTAATCAAAATTTCAAGATTTAGTAAGTTTTTTTTCTTTCTAAGTCTCTAACTTTTTTGGTACAACCACTTCTTTGAGTTTAAATGAAATAACTGAAATATCAAGCTTTCCAATCACCTTGCTTTTTAAAATTTAAGTAGCTTAAAACTAAAAAATAACATTATTTAAATATCATCATAATATTCATAATTTTTATAAAAATGACTCAATCATTTCTACTTTCCTTTCCCATCCCTTTAACCTTCCCTCTACTTGTATTTGGCCTTTAAATAATTCTTTTTTGGAGGGTGGGGATGATATACCTTGGTTGGGATGACATTGTAAACAATAAGTTTACAGTACGATGCTAGAAAATTCCTCCGTTTGTGCAGTTCTTCAATTTTCTGATGGTCGTCAATATCTTCATCAGTGTCGTCAATGAACACAAAATCCTGAAATAATGGGTTTTTAAACTTCAATACTTCAAATGGTAGATGGCAAGTTTTCCTCATTTGTTGATATTCAATACCCAAAACTTCATTTTCATATCTTGAATACATATCTTGATTTACCCCTTGATATCCGATTCTACCCAGGATATATGGATATTCTGTTGAATCCCAGACATTTAGATATCTAGATATCTTGTTCTACCCTACATATCTGGATATTATGTTCTACCCTGGAAATTTGGATATCTTATTTTACCCTGAATATCTTAATATCTGGATATTTTCTATCCTTGATATCGGAGTCCGAATTTAATGAACTTAAGCCGCGTCTTAAATCTACCAAAAACTAGTTTAAATTGAGCGCCGGCTTAAATCTTGAAACATTGAATACAATTTTAAGTGGAACCAACCATAATTGAGCCGCGGCTCAATTCCTTTAAATTCGGCCTCTGGATATCTTAATTTACCCTGGATATCTAGATATCTTGTTCTACCCTGGACACTTGGATATCTTGTTCTACCCTGGATATTTGGATATCTTTTTTCTACCCTGGATATCTGGATATCTTGTATTACCTGTACAAACGTGTTGAGGTACTCCACTAGTTCATTGTCTGCAGTATACTGTAGTCCGACCAGTTTAGCACCTCCTTCAGTGTGTGCAAACATTATCAGGAGATCACATATAGATAGATAACTCTGCTCCTTCCATCCTATCTCCTAAACATAATCAATAGATCACAAGTAGATAGATAACTCAGCTCCTTCCATCCTATCTCCTAAACATAATCAATAGATCACAAGTAGATAGATAACTGAGCTCCTTCCATCCTATCTCCTAAACAGAATCAATAGATCACAGATAGATAGATAACTCTGCTCCATCCTATCTCCTAAACAGAATCAATAGATCACAAGTAGATAGATAACTGAGCTCCTTCCATCCTATCTCCTAAACAGAATCAATAGATCACAGATAGATAGATAACTCTGCTCCATCCATCCTATCTCCTAAACAGAATCAATAGATCACAAGTAGATAGATAACTGAGCTCCTTCCATCCTATCTCCTAAACAGAATCAATAGATCACAAATAGATAGATAACTCTGCTCCTTCCATCCTATCTCCTAAACATAATCAAGAGATCACAATTAGATAGATAGCTCTGCTTCCTGTCGTTAGATTTCGACTTTTTACAGCTCTTTGGAAGACCTAGCATAAGAGAAAGCATATTGCTCAGTTATTCAAAACATTTTTTGCTTAGATTTTGGACAGATGTCTTTTTAGAGAATTTTCACATTTTCAGTTTCCCTTTAATACAAATTTAGTTTTAGAAAACTTTGCATATTTGTATTTTCCGTGGTAAGGGCTTTTCAAAAATGTATAATTTATCATATTTCACTCACTTTTTGTTTTTTCATATTTTTTTGCTGAATAACTTAAAATTTGAATTTTTTTTGCAGATATTATAAAAGTAACCCCAAGGGCTTCATCATATTTCGCTCAATTTTAGCTTTGCACATTTTTTGCTTAATAGATTTAAATCTTCAAAATAATCGTTGCGGATTATTGAAGCTTCGAACCCAAGGGTTTTCTAAAAATTTATCAAATTCTATGGATTTGTATCACAAAAAGGAAATAGAGGACACCCCCCCTCCCAGATTATTTAGGGTAAACCAGACGTCAGCCTGAATAGGGTAGTCACTAGTAAGTTTAAACATATTTATTTAAAATTTGACTGACCTTAGAGTCCTTGAAGAGCTTCTTACATATACTCACGAAGTCTTCAACCTTTTCCATGAGAGCTGCAACCTCAGCCGCAGTATTATCCCTGGACATTATAAACTTGGATTCAAGATCAACTTAAAGGGACTGTACGCGTATTCAAGATCAACTTAAAGGGACTGTAAGCGTATTCAAGATTAAATTAAAGGGACTGTAAGCGTATTCAAGATCAACTTAAAGGGACTGTAAGCGTATTCAAGATCAACTTAAAGGGACTGTAAGCGTAATGAAAAGTGGCCATTCATGAATGAATTACATATCATTGTTTATAATAATAAAAACTGATTATTTTCAATTCTGGGTTCTTCACAAAAATATCTATTGCAGAAAAATATTTTAATGATTTCTCAGGATTAAACACTTTTAAACCTGGAAAATCGACTATATCTTGACATTAAGATTTCAACGGGTAGTGATAAATAATTTAAACCCACGACAAACGCATTTTACAAATTTGTCCATCAATCAATCATCCATCCTGAGAAAACAGCAATCAATTTTGCGATATTTCAATGCATGAAAATGATTAAATTTGACGATTTAAATTAATAATTTTTTTCCTGGAAATCTTAATAAATTGTATAAATCATGAAATCCAAAATATGTTTTTTCTGCGCTGCTTTTCCGTGAAAAAGATGGTCTACCTATCCTGGTTTTCTATGACATTCATCTTATCCCAGCAGAGAGCAAAGAAGCATCCAACAATACAATATTCAACTCCTTCTGCTGGCAGGGGTAGAATTCCACCTTCACGCTGTGCCTCGTAGCTACCAACAATATTCTGAAACAAAAACAAATTATTATTACCGGCAGTGCTTAGGATCCGGATCCGTTGGCAAGGAGCAAAATATCAACCAAAAACTGCGGGAAAAAATCTTTAAATCTCAAAACTCAAATGTGAGCTGTTGAAAAAAGAAAGATAATCAAAAATGTCCTTATCTCTGAATGGGTTAACAAGTTCTTGCATAATTATAAGTGAAAAAAAGTAAGAAAAATTCATCTTTTGTTCAAAAATCAGTAAATCTAAAATAAATGTTCATGACCTGGATCTGGATCCGGATTCGAATCCGGATCCGCATCAAAATTAAATGGGTCCTAAGAACGTAATGACCAGGACAGAAAATATATTTTACTAATATCCTACCAGCCAGAACTTGGGTAGGGGGGGGAGGGGAGGGAGGGAGTATTTAACTTCAACCAGCAATTAAGTTTTATTTAATGCTTTCAGATACTTCTTAAAGGGACTGTAACCTTAATTTCAAGTGACCCTCCATGCACAGCTGGCAATGCCCGATTTACAACGGTATCCTTAAAACCTTTATCTGATAATTAATTTGAAAAATATTGTCGTATAATTCTGAAAACTCGCGTATGTTTTCCTGCGATAGAACTGCGCAAGTCACTTTTGTATAAAATTTAAATTTTTTTTCTCCAAATTAACATGAATATCTAATGCATGCTTGATCAGACAATACTTTTATGGTCCCGTTGTGAATCAGACATAGCCGTCTTTACATAAAGAGTCACTTGAACTTTCGCCTAATTCTCCTTCATCATAGAATTCACCAAAATTTCATCAAATTTTCCTCAGTTATAAAGAAAAAAATGGCCAAAAAGTTTCCACTCCGCGATAACTTTTTATTAAAATACACATCAATGAATTTTTAATTATGATTACTTTTACTTGATTGAAGAAATTATAATTTTTCTAAAATAACATCAGAACTATATGATTTCGGTAAAAATAGAATAAATGTGAAAATATAATTCTTTTACCTAAAAATAAACTTTTTATTTTTGTGTTCTAAAATAACATCAAAACTATAAGAGGAAATGATTTCGGTAAAAATAGGATAAATGTACTTTTTTATTAGATATATATATATATATATATGTATATATATATATATAAAAAATATCACGAAATATTACAGAAATCTATTAATATCTGAGCAAGACAAAATATTTTCCC
Source organism: Eurytemora carolleeae (assembly GCF_000591075.1). Taxonomy (NCBI): domain Eukaryota; kingdom Metazoa; phylum Arthropoda; class Copepoda; order Calanoida; family Temoridae; genus Eurytemora; species Eurytemora carolleeae. Next base: position 24,773 of record NW_019397516.1, on the reverse strand, counting down.
AAATTTCCGTAAAATACATTTAACAGCAAATATTATTAATTACAGAGAGCCAAATTTTCAAGAATACATCTTTAATATCTGCCAGGGATGGATATTTTTTTTTAATTAATCCCCCCCCCCTCTTTATGAAAATCATTTTGTTTATTCAGATGTTAAATATGTCTCGCGGAGCGGGAATTTTCACAAGGTTTAATCTTCTTGTTGAATTAGCCAAGACTGCGGTTAGGAGAAGCTCAAAAAGTTCGTCGCAAAAAAGCAAAAATAAAAAGGAAACATTACGTTAGCATATAAAGAAACTAGCAAAAATGATTCTGGTAAACATATGGATGCGCTGGATTTACCTGAAGCAGACTATTCCAAATATTGAGCCTGGACATATCGTGACAGTTGTAGAAGATAGAGATCTTCTTCAAGCTTGAGACAAGAGCAAACCTTTCGTCTTCTTCAGGACATTCATCACCTTAACATCAGTCAGTCAGTCAGTCAGTCAGGATTTTTATAAAACTGAATTTTGCAGTTGCAATACATATATTTGAGTTCACATGCAAAGAATCATCGGTCTACGACAATTTTAAGTTATGTTTAAACACTGCTTAAATTTTCCGGAGAGTAATAAGTGTTGTGCCCCCCACCCCCCTTTTATTATTATTTTCTCATATGAACAATTAACGTAGTATATCAATTGATCAATTTATCAAAAAATAACGTAAACAATGCAATATATCCCCTTACCACTTAGCAGTGATGAATATTCGTCCAAGCTCTCCTTGTAACGGTTGCAGATCATATCAAGGAGCCGGGACCTCGCTATATCAGTCCTGAACAGTTAATTAGTAAATACAGTGTTGTGCTAGATGAGATGTGAGCCTCAGGGTAGGAGGGAGGGAAGGCCAAGCGGACCTGAACCCCATGCTCAATTAGCTAGCCTCTTTATTAGCTCCAGTAGCCACAACTGGGGTACTAAGTCAAGAAATAGGAATAATAAGGAGCTACTATGTCTAATCCGGTTTTATATCCACTCCAATTAGCGATAGGAGCCCTTTCCCTGCTCCCTGCGCAGAGCTGTTAATAGGGGACAACTTCGCATTCTGCATGCAGCGGTGCACACTAAAAGAGATACTTTGTAAGAAATTCCGCTGGACTGAGAAACAGTATAACATGTGAACAAATGGAGGGATTTTAACGAAACATTCCTAATATGCCACACCTGCAAACCCTTATCCTCATCTCCAACTCTCTTCTACCTACCATCTAACCTTCTCACAAGCAGCGAAATGAGACTCGAGGACATTTCTCTGTTGGATCTTACAACAAAATTACCTCTGAACAGGTCACTTGATTATCCTTCGTTGAATAGCAACCCTTCTTATAAAGGAAAGTAAAAATGTGCGGTTCCTAGCAGGGAAGCTATTGCTCTTTCGCTGGCAAAAGAAACTAACTTGAAGGGCTAGAAGTGGTGACCTTGCCAATGCACAGGGGCGGATACAGGATTTAAGTAAGAGGGGTGCAAGATTTATTTCAGAACAAAAATTTTGATTTAGGGACCAAAACACGCGCCGCAGGGGAAACTTTTTAGAAGACTAAAAAACGAGTCAAAATTAATGAAAAAAAGACTAAAAAACTAGATTTTTAACTTATCACACATTATAGTTTATTAAGATAAATATTTTTCCTGTTTAGCAGTAGGTTTTCTTTACCTTAAGTGCATGAGAAGCTATTCTGAAAATAGGAACAAAAATTCCAAAAAAAAAATCAAAAACATTAAGATGCGAAGCGCATTTTAATTTTCATCTGAAAAAACCCACAAATATCTTGATAAAGGGGTTCGCCAAATTGGGAACATTTTTTGCCTCGAAATCTCAGGGAGGGCAACGCCCCCCCGGGTGCGAAGGTCCTGCCCCCCCCTTAATCCTCCCCTGCAAGTAGACAGAATATTCAGCGCTGAGGCTGCAATAACAATTAAGCAAAACAAAAAAAACGGAGAGGGTTACATCCATACAATGAAAGGGTGATCCTGCACTGTCTTATAATGGCGCAAAGACAGCTACTCAAAAATATTCTTTTAAAAGCAGCACCGTAAATGGACGGGCAAAGGGAGGCAAGAAAAAGATAAACTGGGGACGCGCAGATGGAGAAAGGAGAAAAAAGATGAACATTTGAAATTATTAATTATGCCCCGTACAATTTTATTTTACAAAAATTATAAAAAAAATTGTAAAACATTGTTAAAAATAAATGATACTTGAAATATTACAATACATAAATTACAAAATATATTCAGGTTAACATGTCAAAATATTTGCTATCTTATGTTTTTAATTACTTAATTAGATATCATGGAATATTTTCTTATAAAAGAGCATAATCTTTAAGTACAGTACATCGGCATATTTTTGAACAGAAGGGAGGGGGGGCGAGGGGTTTAGGTTAAGGGGGGGATGGGGGTCGATAACTTTTTAATTGAATATCCTAGAATAGTCATATTTTAATATAGAACACATCGGATTACTTTAGAATTTTTAAATTAATTATATTTTCTCAATCAAAGCACTTTATATTAATAAGGAGTATATAACCGATATATTTTAAAGGGGTGGGGGAGGGATCGGTAAACTATACAAAATCTGTATAAAAGCACTTACTTTCCGTAGATTGGTAGATTTTTGTCACATAGTTTTTCTAGAGTTCGCGCAGCAGTGTCCAGAACCTTAAACAGAGAAATTAATGAAAAAGGGAAAATGATGTCATGTACTCTCAGGACATCTGATATAATAAAATTTATGGACATTTATGGAAAACCCGGGGAGTATTATGCATCATGCAATCTTTAAAATTTAAATTATAATACGAAGATATTTTCACCAGCGATACTTAGATGAAAACTAAATTTTAATAACGCCGCTTTAACGAGTTTAAAATTAAAATAATAGCATAATTTAATAAAGCACTAAGTTTTTATATTCTGATCTGTATGTTGAAACTGAGACTTTAGACCCCGTCCCTTCCAAGACAGATTAAATCTAAGAGGGATGGGGGGTGGTTGGGTGGAAGAGCTGAATGAATAAAAATTTGGCATCAATTTGGCAAAGTTTTCCCCCTTTCTTCCCTTACAATTAATCATTTTCCCTCAATTGAGCGAGAAAAAATTATCTAGAAAATAATAAAATAAAAAGTGAAGAAATTATTTTGGGGTGTATATTTTACAGAATTGATTTTTGATACCTTGGGGGTAAATGATTCTACCTCTGTCTCTGAATGTCTCTCTACTGTCTCCTGAATAAGCTTGAGCATTAACTCGAGGGATTTCTCCTGCCTGCTGGTGGTGTATATCTCCAGGTCGAAGTACTGCGGGATTATGAGAAGGTTGGCCATCTTGTCGTGGTCCACCAGGTACTTGTGGAGGAGGCGGGGAAGGGTCGTGATGAAGTGGCTGGTCAAGGCTATTTTATCATCCTAGCATACGAATATTTTAATACTATTAAATGGATATTCTAATTTATCTGTTTCTCCCTTTATCTGCATTTACTATATCTGTTTCTATCTTTTATCTGTCTTTACCTTTATCTGTATCTACAATATTTGTTACTACTGTTTCTGTTTCTCCTATATCTGTTTCTAATGTACCTGTTTCTACTGTATCTATTTATACTGCATCTGTTTCAACCATATCTGTTTCTACTCTATCTTTTTCTAAAGTATCTGTTTCTACTGTGTCTGTTTCCCCTATATCTGTTTCTACTAAATCTGTTTCCACTATATATGTTTCTACTATCTGTTTCTACTATATCTGTTTCTACTATATCTGTTTCTACTGTATCTGTTTCTACTGTATCTGTTTCTACTGTCTTTGTTTCTACTCTATCTGTTTCTACTCTATCTGTTTCTACTCTATCTGTTTCTACTCTATCTGTTTCTACTCTATCTGTTTCTACTCTATCTGTTTCTACTGTATCTGTTTCTACTGTATCTGTTTCTACTATATCTGTATCTACTATTTCTCTATCTACCTGTATTTGTTTCTACTATATCTATTTCTACTATATATGTTTCTACTATATATGTTTCTACTATATCTGTTTCTACTATATCTGTTTCTACTATATCTGTTTCTACTATATCTGTTTCTACTATATCTGTTTCTACTATATCTATTTCTACTAAATCTGTTTCTATTTACTATATCTGTATCTACCTGTATCTGTTTCTATTTTATCTATTTCTACATCTGTATATACTACAGGGTGTCCCATATCATATTAGATCGTTTAAAGCTCTAAATTAAGAGATAAGGGACTAATCAGAAAAATAAAAGAACGAGTCATTAAAAAAAATGTACAAGGCAAATTAAAAAATTTTCTTGCAGAAAATACTAGGTGTTTTTTAGTATTATTAACGTATTTTGGCATTAAAGCTTCGAGATAATCTAATATGATATGAACACTCTGTATATATGTAGTTACCTGTATCTGTTTCTGTTCCTTGACACTAGGAACCCGACGAGCTGGACCCCGACCTATCGGTGGATCACCAGTAGCTGCTTGTCTAATACAGCAAACCATTATCTAGAAAATATACGGTAGTTAAAGAGACTGTACAGGCAATTCCTCCCCCCCCCTGATATGGCTGACCTCCTATAGATATGGTTGACCTCCTATTGATAAGGATGACCTCCTATTGATATGGTTGACCTCCTATTGATATGGTTGACCTCATATTGATAAGGATAACCTTCTATTGATATGGTTGACCTCCTATTGATAAGGATGACCTCCTATTTATATGGCTGAACTCCTATTGATACGGTTGACCTCCTATTGATACGGTTGACCTCCTATTGATATGGTTGACCTCCTATTGATAAAGATGACCTCCTAATAATCAGGATTACCTCATCGATAAGGATGACCTCATAATGATAAGAATGACCTCACATTGATAAGAATGACCTCTTCTGACCTCTTATTGATATGGTTTGTCCCTCCAATTGATATGTTAAACTTTCTACTAATGCAGATAACCTACTAACCTCTATAAGACTGGACTCCTGCTTGTCATCCAACTCCTCCTCCTTTGGTCCGGGATCCTCAATCAGTAGATCTGTCATACACTCCCAGTCCTAGTAGATAAATCATTTTTAGGTTTTTTTTATAGTAACGACCTTACAAGGTGCACAGACATTTGTTTAAATGTTATATTTTGTTTTGTTCTAAAGATGCTTATTAAATATGATGTTAAAAGTTTTTAAATTGTAATTTTTCTACCAATTTGACAAATTTCAACCAAACATATGTAACCCTATAACATTCAGAAGCTAATGTTCTTTTGACAATTATAAACAAAAAAGCAAGTTTAAAGGGACTGCTAGCGTAATTTCAAGTGACTCTTGATGCAAACATGACAATGCCCGAATTACAACGGTACTCATGAAACCTTAATCTGATCCAAAATGTGGAAGATGTCGTCATGGGTATCTTATTCAATTCATACTTGATCAGACAAAGCTTTAACGGGTATTGTTGTAAATCGGCATTGGCATCTTTGTTAATAGGGTCACCTGAAATTACACTTTAAGTCCCTTTAAGAAGGAAATTTAATACTACAAATCTCAATTTAAGATTTTTTCTAATGCGAAATGAAAAATCTATATAATAAAGCTTATCGCGCTTATATATATTTTATATGTTAGCTATAGCTGGCCAAACGGCTGGACAAGTCGGCTGAATTCTTTTAAGGGAACCCATGGGTACCCTGGGGGTAAAATAGGCTTTATTCGAAATTTTTTTATTTCACGGGCAACGCCGCGCTGGTCACTACAGCTAGTATTTCTATAATTTTCATGAAATCACTTTTTTGATTGACATGCTTTGTCATTAATTGAGCCAAAGAAGATTACCTTCATCATTTCATTACTCTCAATCAATGAATCCACAAGATAAGCTCCATGTTCATGAAGCTCGGACTCTATGAAGAACTGGACGAGGTCACGGATCAAGGGGGTGTTGGGCAGCCTCGCCTTCCCTCTCTTCGTCCTCATATCCACCACGTTGTCCTCGTCATGCAGGAAGAGTCTCTCGTTCAGGAACTCACCGGCAGCCTTCAGGTCAACCAAGATTTTATTTAGGCGGGGGGGGGGGCAATGGGCTTAAAGAGGGGAAGGGGGGGGGGTAAATTTTCACTTATTGGGACTTGCAACGTGCCATTTAGCTAGAAAGTAAGCGAAGGAAGGGAATTAAAAGTCTAAAGCATTTATATGCTATTTGGCTTAACGTTTTTTTAAAAGACTAAATTTTATCTCTTTATTATTTGGCAACAACTTACGCATAAAGAATCGGGAAATATAAAAAGAGTACAAGGAGGGCCCGCTGGGGGCGGGGGGTAGGTTAAGGTGTATCTTGTCTTTTCCTGGGCAACGGCTCTATGAGACGAGTACACTAGTTCGTAAACGTGTTCACAATCCTAAATAGAACTTGTTTAACATGTTTGTTAAAAAACTGATCGACAAATTTGAGTCACTGAACAAAATCTTGGCTTGTTAAACAGAGTACTAAGTACATCTGGAGCGAGCCCCCCTCCCCTGTTCTTTTAAAAGAATTATAGTACCGTATAGGGTTTTCCTCTGAAGAAGGGTTACACGCTTTTACCAAGTATGTAAGGCATGTTTGCTCCAAAATTTTACGTTTTCTGCGGATTTGGTGAAAAGAAATAAATGTTTAGGTAAAAGGAATCAAAAACTTATGAATTTCTGACCAGTTGATGTACAATTTTTTTATTGTTCTTCCCCAAATGTTAAAAATATATATCCCTGAAATAGAACAAAAACATAAAATGTTCCAACCAGACCTTGTCACTGAGTATCTCCGGATGATACTTGAGTATAGAGATGACCAGCTTGACGGCCTCCACCGCCACCTCAATCTCTTTGTCCAGGGTCATAGACACAATCCTGTCCTTGAACTTAGACGTGAACAACTCAAGCTTATTCTAAATTCCAAAAATTAAACAGATTATTTTTTACAAAACGTATAGGTTGCATCTCGCAGAAAAAAAACTTGTGTTGTTGATGAGCGTATAGGATTAAAAACTTGTGTTGTTGAAGAGCGTATAGGATTAAAAACTGATATTGTTGAAGAGCGTATAGGATTAAAAACTTGTGTTGTTGAAGAGCGTATAGGATTAAAAACTTGTGTTGTCGAAGAGCGTATAGGATTAAAAACCAAAGATATCTGTGAAATACTCTCCTACAGTATCCAACACCCTGAAACGGAACTAACACCAAAATTTACCTGCAATAACGAAATTATCATTCATATAACTAATCATTAAGTTGTAGGATTTATCAGTCACCATAAAAATTATTCAAAAAAATTCGATAGGTCAAAATTAAAGCATCTAATTAACTAAATGTCGTCGTTGTTATAATAGTAGCCTATTGATGTTCAAGGATATCGACAGTCCTGTTGTACCTTGAGCTCCTCTGACGAGTAGAGAGGTTCCAGGGATTGAAGACATTTTAACCTCACATCCCCCACCTTGTCGTGGAGGGTCCAACCAATATATTTCAGGTAGGAGTCATCTAATTCAAATTCGAATTAAGACAGTACGAAACTTATTTCTAATGCAGTGTTAATAAATGCGGATCCGGCTCCAGGCCATGAACAATGAACATTTCTTTAAAGTTCACAGATTTTTGAACACATAAAATTGTTTCACTTTCTTTTTTTACTGTTAAAACATAATGAACTATTCAGAAAAATAAAAATTAAATAAAAAATAAATCCAACGGATCCGGACTGAGGGAAGTGAGCAGATATACAGTAGCTTATGTTAAAATCGGTCAATTTTTGTTACAGATAAAATTTGTCCCAAATGAGGAGCCCCAGGACGGGTTTATAAAAGAATTTTTTTTGATGATTCTTCGGGTTTCTGCTCGGGCCCTAGAGTTGGAAAACGGCTGTTTCTTGGCGATTTCAACGATTTTTCAAAGCCCGAGCAGGGACCTAATACATCAAGCAATCTTCATTTTTTTCTTCCTTCGTTAAATAACCCTGTCCTTGGGCACCTTGGACAGGACAACTCTTTTCTATATTTTGACATAGGCTAATATACATCACAAGTACAAATAAAAATACACTTTACTACAATGCAAACCACCAAACCACATCATTGTAAATATCATAACAGTTTCATTAGCTTTAATGTCGATTCAAATCAAACTATAAGAGTATAAATCGAATAAAATCAAGTAAAGATCTGAAATGGAACCCCTAGACTACCTTCAGGGCACTAGTGCACCACCGTGCAGATAGCTGCCTTAGAGTCCAAATTTATCCATTTCAAATTTCGTTTCGCAACCATTTTAAAAAACATTATTTTCATAAATTTAAGGAAAATAAATGATTTGGGGGAAATTTAATAAAGTTTTTTTTTTCATTTTTCCTCCAAATCGTAGAAATTAATTTGTTGAAATCCCCTAGAAACTAGTTTGAATATATCTTATTACCAAGGAAATTCTGATGAAATTTTTTCATCCATGTTCCTATCTCCTGCATACAGATGCTTCGTATCTCTGGCACAATATCTCTGAATAGAAATAGAAATTCATAATTCAGGGGAAATTCTTATCAACAGTTTTAGATAAAACTATTCATAATTTTTAATCAAACACGAGATATTTAGAGAAAATATATTTAATATTTTAACTTTTCAATTCTTCTTAACTAATTGTGTAAATCTTGCAGGGCCGGGCGGAGGGAGGGGGGGAAATTTTTCAGGAACAAATAAATTTAACCTTTAAAATTACCACTTTATAATAAATTGCCATGGAAGATTAAAAGAGACGTAATCGTATCATTTTGGATCACTAAATCTGGATCTGAAAAAAAATCGGTGTGGATCTACTGATCCAAATCCAAAAAGCAAAATATGATCAGAGTTGCAACTTAATTTTTGAAGACTTTCTGTTCTCAAAACACATATCTCAAATGTCGACTAAAGAAAGATTGGTAAGACTTCCCCCCTCTGAAATATCCATTATCCATGGTCTATCAAGTACCAGGAAAAATAAATTTAAGAAAACAAAATCAAAACTTTTTTATCTTAAAAAACTAGTAGATGTTGATGAGCTGTTTCCGAGTCTGGATCCATCTTTTTTAGGGGTGTAGATTTTCTTGAAATATCAACCCCACCCCCTTCTCTTTTGAAAATCTGCTTCTTCCCGAGAAGTTATGCGTAGTGACAACATCATTTTTAGGGTTTTCATTAGCTATATATATATAGAATGATACACGCATTTAGATTTTTTATTTCGATTTCAAGAAAACCAGGCTAATTAATGGTTAAATTTTAATTTCCTATAACGAACATATAATCCATGTTTGTTATTTACATATATTGAATTTATTTCTGTTTACGAATTATAATAGTTCAAAGAGAAAGAAAAAAAATCTTCAAACCAACCTGATGTAGTTAGAGGGTATTCTCCTGATTCCTCTTCGAATTCTTCAGTCATCCTCCTGATTAACAAATACAGGTCAAAACTTATTAATTAAAATAGTTGGTAATGCGCTCAGCCAGTTCCCAGGTTTAATGCGCGCCGTCGGTTCCGAGGTTTAATGCGCTCAGCCAGTTCCCAGGTTTAATGCGCGCAGCCGGTTCCAATGTTTAATGAGCACAGCCGGTTCCAAGGTTTAATGAGCTCAGCCGGTTCTAATGTTTAATGAGCTCAGTCGGTTCCTAGGTTTCATGAGCTCAGCCAGTTCCAATGTTTAATGAGCTTAGCCGGTTCCCCAGTTTAAATGAGCTCAGCCGGTTCCCCAGTTTAAATGAGCTCAGCCGGTTCCCTCGTTTTAAACAAAACCTTTGGAAACCAAGATAGAAAATAATCAGATTTCTAAAAGGAAGGACGGATAACTCATTAGATAATGTTATCAAGCAAAGCTTATGGTTACCGTTGAGAATCGTACTACTCTGAAACCTTGAGGGTCACTTGAAATTAGGTCTAAATTCCTATTTAATAAAGATGCTTATTAAATGATTTTTCAAAGAAATGTTTAGACTTAACAGTTGCATATACATCGAGAATATAAAGAAACAAACAGAATAAATTCTGTACAGTCGCCTCTAAAATCTCATCATTGTACTAACCTGTCTGCTGCCCTCTTGTCCTTGTTTTTAGCTCTTTCGCTGTCATATTGTCGAGCAGAACGATCCAGGTTTATGCTGACCGTCAGGGCTACGTCAACTAGTGCTGTCATTAGCTTGAGTGCAGCGAGTGTACTCGTGTGACGGAATGCACGAACCTTAATTGTGTGAATATTAAATGGTGCTTTAATCCGAGAAATTATTAATATTCAATTCAAGAAGCTATAAATAAGAAACAGAGGAAAAATATTCTTGAGATTTCCNCATTTACAGAATTCATATTAAAAAACATGAACATATGTATTATGGAGGGAGGCTATAGTCTAAGGGGGAACTATGTGGATTTTAGGGTAAAATCATCGAAGCCCCCCCACCTCCCCGACACCCCAGGCCAGATTATAAATATTCTACCTGAGAATCCGAAAGCTGTGTGAGTAAAGAGATAACATTATCCATGAGATACTGATCATAAATAATACTATATTGACACTGCTTCACCAGCATACCAACAAACTCACAGAAGTTTGCTCGGAACTTCTTCCAGTATTGACCTGAGTAATAAACTAGTATATATTTTATTCAAAACTAGCTTGAGAAACCAGCGTTGCCCAGGGAACTCACTGCTCATAGTTACTCCCGCCGTTTACCTGCGCACTTGGTCGCAAATTACGATTTTGACTATTTTCCCATATAAAAGTAGACCCACCCATTTTAGAATCAAACAAAGGTAAAAACATTCCCGTGGTTCTCCCGAGTTCTCCAATCAACATTTGAGGCAGATCAGTCAAGGGGTTTATGAGATATGTTCGGACATACACACAGAGATTACAACTTCATATATATATATTCCCCCCCCATGATAAAAGGTTGCTGACGGACCTGATGATGTCCCCGTGATCCATATCTGCCTGCATCTCACTCGTAATCTTTCCCTTGCACCCGGAGGCAGAGACAAAGAACTGCATCAGCTTCAGCAGAGCACCGTCCCGGTCAACCTGAAGAATTGTCATGCATAAAGTCATGAACAACGTAAATCTAATTCTTATATATACTAAGATACTTTGCTTGTCTGTTTGTCTGTCCGTTCCAAATTTGTGTGGGGTCTCACATGATTCCAGGGATAGTTTATGGATAGCTAGATTAGAATTAGAATATTCCAAAATTCACGAACAAAAATCGGTAAATTTGATAGAGAGAAAATGCCCGAAATAATAATTATAATTTTTAGGAATCATAAAATGAGAGATTTGCCTGGTTTTATTCGAAAAAAAAAATTTCATATCGTCAAAATTGACTTAAACTAACCTTATACTCTTCTATCCAATCGTCAACTGTTTGTTGAAGAGAAGATCTTCCTGTGCGCACAATAAAGTACAGACTATTCTCATCCTCCGCCTGATCAACAAGTATAATATATATGTATTGTCTGTCTGTCTGTTTGTTGAAGGGAAGATCTTCCTGTGCGCACAATAAAGTACAAACTATTCTCATCCTCCGCCTGATCAACAAGTATAATATATATGTATGTATATGTGACAAGAATCTGTCCGAGCATGGACCGGAAATAAAGAACCAGGAGGATAAGGGTTGTGTGGAGGGACTCTGGGGACTGTGGACAAAGGTAGGGTAGGGTGCGTGGTAAGGTACCCTACTTATGAATATAAATTAAAGATTGATTAAATTGGGTGAAGGATTAAATTAGTGAGGGGTTACAATTTGTTATCTTTTACCTGCTGTCCTTAATTATGGAATTTTATCGTATAACTATTTTTTATATGTAAGTGAATGTTTATTAGTTAATTGTTTAAAACAACTGGATAGGGGATATTAACATGGTTTTTTTAAAAAAAAAAAAAAAAAGAAAATTTTGTTTATATTTTCGATTTTTAATGCATATAAACGTTTGTTTGTTCATTACTTATTTTTTAATTATATTGTATTTCAGAGTGTGAAGTTATGGCTATGATGCTAAGCAAAGTTTCGCAATTACGGCTATGAAGTCACATTATTGCATGACATGTAATGCTAAAATATGACAGCTATGTGTTAAGTTACTGACCAGACCGTGAAGCATGGCCTTAAACATTTTTGTTTCATATGTAGAAGTTCTGTAAATAGGCCTTATCAGGGTTATCCAAACATTTAGTTGATTGTCTTATGTATTTTAGCTTTTTGATATATCAGCTTTTAACATTATTTACATTTAAATTTGGTTAGCTTAAACATGTCATACTTTATTTGAAGTAACTAAATATTGAAGGGTCTTACATAACTAAGCATTTAATTGCCTGTCAGTTGTGATCCATTTAATTTTGACGTAGTGTTAATATTTAAATTTATCTTTAATCCGTTTAAACTAGTGGAAACAGTTCATGCTTCATTAGCGGAAACAATTCATGCTCTGTATGACATAATTACACATGAGATTTGTTTGTACAGTTCGAGTTTATGGGATGACTTATCATTTGTTTCGATTTATAATTAGGCTTGATATTAAATCAGCTAAGTGGCATAATTATTCATGGAAGTATTTTGTCTTGGAATGTAGAATGATTCAATCTTTAGTTTTTTTATACTGGTGGGATAATTTAATACTCAGCAAAACAGTAATCAGTATTTATAATTAAGATTAAGATTATGGTTATGTTTAAATGGGTATAAGTAATGATTTTAATGTAGACACGCTTACGACAAATAAATAAATGAAAAATTATGATTAAGATTAAAATTATGGTTGTGTTTAAATGAATATAAGTAATGATTTTAATGTACACCAGCTTACTACAAATATATGTTTTCTAATCTTTTGATTTATGTTTATGATATTTTTGTGCCTTAAAAATCGAATTGCTGCATTTTGATTATAAATATATAGGTATAGTACACAGGCTTACGACAAATATATAATTTTGAGTCTTTTGATTTTCATTATGATATTTTTGTGCTTTTTAATAAATGATTAGAGATAAAAATTATTTACATACTCAAAATTTAAAAATCAAATTGTTGCATTTTGATTATAAATATATAGTTTTATTTTAATGGCAGTACAAGCTTAGGTCTTATATAGCCTAAAAGATTTAATGGGTATATAGTTTTGTGCTTGGAATTATAATTTGAAGAGTTTATCTTTCTATCGTTTGTTAAAATATATTATAGGTTTTAATATGTGTTTAACAAGGGATATGTTAATTAAATTATGATATGATGACGATAGAAATGTTTAGCTTTTATTTAATGTAATGACTAGAATATATGGCGCTCATGGCTAAACCTTTTAATTAGTTTCTAGTATTCAAATGTGGGAGTTAATATTTTAAATGAATGGTTAAAATGTTTGTAGGGGTAACTAACAAATTGCTATGATTTCGATGGCATTAAACACACAAAACAAAGAAATAAGTCGTGTGTAATAATTAAGGTATAAGCAAGGGTTTGTTTTTTAAGGTCGTCCCGGAAATAGAATCCAATCAATTAATCGAGTCGTCTGTACTGTACTGCAATGCCGAGATAGTTGGTACATAAATGATCACATGTAACTATTGTAAGCTGGGAAAACAGTTACTTCCGCATATTGAGTCAGTTTAATTTTTGATATGGAGCTGAGACAATTCTATTTTATCATGGCGAAGAATGGGGATGAGCTCAAGGCTTCTTATATCTTACATGGGTCTGAAGGCGATGTTCAGTTTTTGGGACAAGTGGTGGACTCAAATAAGCTGGTTTTTGGGGGCGTTCAATTACCTGCTAGGCTGGATGATAGAGTGCTACACTTGAAAAAGTATTGTAGTCAATACGGGGAGTTCAGGGATTTATTGCCGAGTTTAGATTCAAGCCAGAAGATGGGGGACATAATGGTTCAGCTTATAGAAACAGGAGTAGTTATGGAAACTATGTTTTCTGATGAACTTAAAGAGAAGGTGGTTGGTGTATTCAATGTGGTTAAGGAACGGGGTGGACCGGTAGTTGATGGACCAAGGGAACCCAAGTCAATGGAGGTTGAGCCTAGTGACCTCGTCATCGCCCCAGCCCGACCAGTTAAAACCCAGATGAGAAAACCGTCGGAGCCGGAGATACAGTTAAGGCAGCTATTGGAGAAATCAGAAACCTTATACAACTCAAATGTTAGAATACTTAAAGCTATATCAGAATTGCATAAGGAGATAGTTGAAGTCCGATCAAGGCAGGATGTGATGAATAATCGGTTAGACGATGTAGCTAATGCAAGTATTGAACCAAACGTGTCTGGAAGTAAGACTTGCCTAACTAACTAAAGAGAGTTTGACTATTTCTCTAGTGCCGCCGAGATCTCAAACTACCCCTTAAATTTTTTCTGACCGGTGGCCAAGAGGATGTAGTTAAAACAGTCCTGGTTAGTTCAAATACTCAAATCTTGCTTAAAGAGCTGATCTTTTTAAAGTGTTAATTTCCAAAAACTAAAAATAAAAGGACAGAACAACAAACTTGCATACATATGTTCTTATTCAATTTAATGTTTACTAAAAATTAAACCAAATGTAAAGGATAATCACAAACGGATTGTAGACCTCTGGAAATCAACCATTTGATTGGATTTACCTGCGGCATAGCCGGTCTCCGTCCTCCAGCTTGAGGTCGTCCTCTCCCTCGTCCTGCGACAACAGGTTGATAATCTTCCTCGTCCTCATCATCCTCCCCTCCCCAGTCTCGGCGAGGCCGTGCCTTTGCTCCTCCTCGTCCCCTTAACATGTAATCTAAATTTGTCTTGAAAAAAAAGTTAAAGTTTTTTCTTTTCTTTTTTTCCTTTTTTCACCAGCCTAAAAATTTACCAGATCTGAAAACTTTAGAATGGAATATCCTTAATCCCGATCGGTTAATTAATCTGGAGATTAATTACAGGAGGATAACAAGCCTTATTTAATCTCGAGGGGGTGGGTTTAAAAAATAATTTTATACACCCCAGAAAAAGTATCAAAAAGAATAAAAAACGTTGCCTTTCGATGTTAATTTTTCAATTTTTCAGTTTTATCCCAAATCATCAAAAATCAACCCCCCACCCGGGGTGCGGGGGTTAAATCTGGAAAATATACAACCCTGATTTATTAAATTACAACACTTAAAATCAAAAGATTACGAACCTGCCGGATACACCGCCTCCCCTGGGTCCTCGAGGTGCACGAGGAACTGGAGTTGCACGCGGTTTCGCTTTAGGTGCAGGAGCTAGTGGTGCCTGGAAGGTGTCATCACGAATAGGCTAAAAAATTTGAAAACTAAAACAGATGAAGAAAACGATAAAAATGAGGATTTCTTTTTCTCATCTAAAATTAGAACTTTAAAAATCTAGAGGACTCAATCCGAATAAGTTAAACTCAATCGAATACATTTATTTTACCCCCAAACCTACTTTAAACCCGTTCCTTGGCGGTCAACGTTAAGACATTGGACTAATATTGTATTCGGATATTTACACCACATGAGCAAAAATCATTAACTAAAAAGTTTGATTTAAGTTTATGAAGATTATGTTTTTTTCAGAAGTTCCCGGTTCTAAAAAAAATACACACTTACCACGGGTGCTGCCATCTTCCTTGTACCAAAGTAAACACTATCAATCTGCTCCTCTGTCTCGGTTAGGTAGGACATCGCCACATTAGCAGCAGTCGCGGCGGAGCGTCGAGCTCTCCGCCCTGTATCAACGACCTCATCCGCCTAAAAGGTTTCGGCAGCATAATAAACCATCAACCATCAAATCGTATGAAAAAGCAGAAAATATTCCAGACATTTTTTATTTTTTCAGAAAAAATAAATATGTAGAACTTAAACTGGGTCAGTGGTCCATTTATCTAGAATCAAAACAGATTCTGTTTGCACAAGTACAGGAATGAAATGAATTTAAAAACCACTTGATTTTCGACATCAGAATTACAGCCTTTCTCACCGCGAAAAATATTAAGGGAGCCAGCAAAAAAATCAATACTCTGCGAAATAATTTAAAAACCGGTTTCCTATTTAATTTCGCCCATTTTTTGGCATCTTGAAATGCGCGAAATCAAATATATAACCGGTTCTTAAAATTACCTGCTCCTGAACCCTCTGAATCTCGTCCCTTGTCTGCTCGACATGCTGGCTAGCCTGGAGAAGCATCTGCTGCTGCTGCTGACGATAATATTCGGCAGGATCAAATCCTTCAACCTGCAAAATGACTTGATAAAAAAGAGAAGAAAATTTGAAATATTGGTTAAAATGTTTTTATATGGGAACTGTGCTTTAAAAAGACCCAAAAGGTTGACTTCGTGCGACGCTTTGATATTTCCGTATGTCTTCGAAAAATATGTTTTTGGTGCATGATTTTGGAGGTATCCAAGTTTTAGGCCTTTTTGGGGTCAATGCATGCTCAGATTTATCCCTTAAAAGGCAAGTAAGTAGGATACTTTCAATCTAAACAACAGAGTTAACCACAAAGGATGAGACTTCCGAGACGACTGTACGGAAATTATACTGTGTGTACTTTTAATACTGGTTTTCTAGAATTGTAAACTTGTTTCTTTATTTGCAAAATTAAAATTAAATTGAAATGGACAGAAGACTGAATTTATCCTTAAAAGACGGCATATTCTTAAGTCGTCTTGGCAGTCTCATCCTTTTGGGTAACCCTGTAGTATATATCAATACCTCTTGATCTCCATCTTCATCAAGACGAGGCCGTTTATCCCCGGCCTGTCTTGGCATCTTGCTTAAACTTTCTGAAAATAAAAATATTGAAAAATATAAGTAGTAATATGTTGCACTGAAATATCAAATATAGAAAATGCTTTAATAGAAAATAGATATGTATTTGTTGACATGAAGTCCAAACTCCTTATTCAGTTGTAGTTTGGTTGGTCTGAACTTCCGGTTAAATCGACGTTCCTTAGGTTAAAGTTCCTAGTTAAGACGACGTTTAGGAGGTCTAGGGTGCTGTCCACTTAAAGGAGTTGATAATGAGGAAACAGCTGTGTTCTAAATAAACCAAACTCAATTATCATCATAATCAATCATCCATCAAGATTTCAGATATTTAATAAGATTTTCATCTTTTGGCCTATGAACTTTTTTATTTTTAAGAAATCTAATTTAACCATTTTTTTCCAACGTGAAAATGATATTTTCAATCTCAATCATGAATTTCATCAAAGGATCGAAAAAGTTAAATACAAAAAAATACACGCCCTCCCCCAATCTTACTTTTTATCTAAAAATTAAGATATGGTTCATGCCTGAGATTTGCTTGGTGTTTCTGTATACAAGTGTGATAGCTTCCCTAAGGTCTCCATGGCATACTCAGGTGTCCAATCCTTTAAAAAAAATATTCAAAAAATATATGTCTGAACAGCGTCACGACTTAAGCTTTCGCATCAGCTGTTTTTAGGAAAAAGAATCTATATGGTTTCTTGGAAAGTAAAAGCAGTTTGTCAGATGTTGTTGAGCTGATTACCTATGTAATCAAAGTTTCAGGTAGATTACAGATGATCTTTCAGTAAGTTTCCTTTGAAATCAAAGTTTTAGGAAGATTTCAGATAATTACCTTTTAATTTCCTTTTTATAAAAGCTTCAGGTAGATTACAAATGGTAACCTAAGTTCCCTTTGTAATCAAAGTTTCAGGTAGATTACAAATAGTGACCTAAGTTCCCTTTGTAATCAAAGTTTCAGGTAAATTAAAGATGATTACCTTGTAAATACCCTTGGTTTCAGGTTGATTACAGATAATTAACTTGTAAGTTCCCCTTGTAATCAAAATTTCAGGTCAATTACAAAAGTTACCTTGTAAGTTCTTTTTGTTATCAGAGTTTTAGGTAAATTACAGATAAGTTGCAAGTTCTCTTTGTAATTAAAATCTCAGGTTAATTACAGATGATTACCTTGTAAGTTCCCTTCGTTATCAAAATTTCTAACTTATTACAGATGATTACCTTGTAAGTTCCCTTGGTAATCAAAGTTTCAGCTAGATAACAGATAATTACCTTTTCCGTTCCCTTGGTAATCAAAGTTTCCGGAAGATTACAGCTGATTGCTAAACGTTTTCCGGTTTCAGTGAACTGAAACAATTGATGATATCACATTTAGAGATTATTAAAACTTTAAAAAAAACTACAGTGCTTAGGGAGAGGACAAATATTTATTTTAAATTTTGAAAAATTGCTTAATCAAATAATAAACAAATGTTAAATGTTAACTGAAAACATATTGATAAACTCGGTCAATTAAGTTTTATACTTTATATTTTAAATTACGCTAAAACATTTCGAAGATTTGAAATAAGGAAGAAAAATGTGCCGTAATTTGTATGAGAGACTTTTGTAAGATGAACCTTGGGATCAAGTGTTGATCTCCATTTTAGGCAGACCTGCGGATTAATTTGATCTTTTCTATATCCCTGGTAGTGATACCTTGCAGGGATAACGTAAGTGAAGTTATCAAGCATTTATGCTCATTTAAAGCTTCCCACATTGGATATCGAGATCAAGATATTAACATTAACGATACTTCACATAAAAGTTCCGACCTAAGGAGACTTTTTTAGTATTAATTGATTTTTAACATTATGAGATTGATCTCGATCAACTTTTAGCAACAAAGGAATCCAGATTCGTGACAAATCGTAATGGATCCTTAACACTGTGCAGAATACATGTATACTGTATACTGTAAGAAATAAGCTTTGTAGCGATGTGATAAAATCAGGGGTGTATATTTTTAAGAATTTAATAATCTGGAGGTAAAATAAAAAATTAAACATCATAACGCAATTTATTCACTCCTCTTGATACATTTTATTTATTTTCCCGCATTCAATGAAAAAAAATACTTCTAGAGAAAAATCTGTTTTCGAAAGGAGTGGGGGGAATTATTTTTCAAGAAATATTAAGTAAACGCCCTACTAAATAAGGGGTTCTCAAAACCATATCTATCCAGGTACAACTCAGTTTCCCTTTGCTATCAATGTCAACACCCTGACACAAACTCTTGAAATACCATGGGCACGATCTCGTCAGCTATCGATGTCAACACGGACACTAGCTTGTAAACTATCAATGCCGAACCAATGGGCGCGATCTCCTCAACTCATTCGTTAAAACAAGGAACAATTACTCTATCACCGTAATCAAAGCGGAGTCTATACCAACTGAGGATAGTTAGGTTCTAGATTAAAGATTTCATTCTCATTCTCATTCTCATTCTCATTCTCATTCTCATTCTCATTCTCATTCTCATTCTCATTCTCATTCTCATTCTCATTCTCATTCTCATAAGTTTTAACAGACGCAATAACAAGTTATGCGTCGTTATATATAACGTAGTTAAGCTAATCACAATATTGATTTGATGGAGTTATTTATATATATATATATGTATATAGGTTGGGTTAATCGCAATAAATGATTTGCCTATTTACTAACGAGTGCATTTAGATCTGTGGACAATGTACAACTTAATTTATCTAAGTTACTAAAGGCCTCTGTATTTATTACAAATATACACCCCTGGAGAGATCAGATAACATGTTACCTTACACACCCAGGATATTTTCCAACCTGAAATATAATCTATCAACACATTTATGTCGGAAATCAACACATTTATGTCGGAAAACATGTAAATTATAGGCAGAAAACTACTGGTGCATTATATTTTAATTGCAGGCTAAATGAAATTTAGTAGTCTATTCGAGATGAAGAAATTCATAACACGTGTTTTAAAGACTCTAAAAATCTCGTACTTTATTTGTTTAAATTGAAATCATAAGTCAATTTTTTTAAGAGAAAAAATTAGCGCAAACCAATAAAATAAAGAATCATGGATATGTAATTTTTAAAAAGTCTGTTTTTTTCTTATGATTTTTTCATGTAGAAATTATTAATTTTTCTTTACAGAATATTTTTAAACTAAAATAAAATTAGATTTAAGATTTGACTAAGAAATATGATTTATTTAGGAATTACCCATTGTTGAAGGTTTAAAGTCTAAATTAAGACACAAGTGGAACAGCAGAGAGTTCACTTCAGATCGGTATTCTAGAAGTTTCCCTGTGCCGGTCTAAAATAAAATGGTTCTGGTCTGATGATTGATTTTAAGAAGGAAAATGTCAGAACTTTTAATTTTGTTATTCCTTTCAGAAATTTATAATTTCTGGTTTGAGGGATAAAATAATTACATCTTGATATCTTTATCTGTCTTTTAGGTTTCGCAAAAATGAGTGCTATAATTTTTCTCGGGTCGGTCGCTATATAAAGTTTAAATCAACGTCATTTAAAACAAAAGTTCTGAGTAATAGATCACATTAAAAATATTATTCGATAGATGTTTATAATTAGAATTTACTATTTAGAGAAAAAACCTGCGTTATGCAATAGTTATTTGAACAGTTTTGAATACAGGAAATCCTGATAAACCGAAAGTTTTCTATTCCATGATAACTATAACTTAAACTAGTCTAGATTTCAAAAGTTACATCATTTTTTAAATGAAAAATAATCAATATTTAAAAACAGTTAAAAGGGTTTCACCGACAGATAATAAAATTAATTTTAAAAAAGTAGAAATAACAAATATAATAGAATACTATTATAACTGACTTTGATTGAAACTTTGCTTGTAAAAATATCATACTGTCATAAATAATTATTTGAGCAATTGTAGACAAAATATTGAGTCATTATTTATCAAGTCAGCCACCCCATGGAAGGCAATGTCATGGATTTTCTATAAAACTAATTAAATTATAAATCTACCTTTAAGGTTACATTGGTTTCTTTCCTCAGCACTTCTTCAATAAATTGATCGCGTAAAGTCTTCTTGTGAATATATTCTCGAAGAATACGTGTGAACAGCTGAAATTTGTCAACAATTAAAGGGACTGTAGACATAACTTTAAGTGATTTTTAGCGCTAAATATACGTTTGAAAACATTATCATTTAAACCTTGGATATCCAAGTATCAGAGGTGAGATCTGAAAGCCCCCCCCCCCAGTCTGAAGAACCCACCTAAGTAACAACGAAAATATTAAAATTTTCTTCAATGCCTGTGCAGCACAAATCACATTTAAAAGAAACCACAGAAAAAGTATTCAAGAAAAAAGAATATCCCATATCCCAGCGTATTTAGAAGCTTTGTGAATAATAAAACTTCAAAATTCATCATGGATTTTTAAATGAGGAACCCATAAAAAAATGAAGCTTTTAATTGGCCTACGGCTATACTAAAATAATTTGTGGGGATCTAAAACAGGTTTTTCAAATCTTGAAGTTAAATTACTGTTATTATTTTCAAGTTAAGGAAAGTTTTTTGTCGCCTAGTTTAAGTCAGCTTAAGACAGGGGGGGGGGGAGGTAAGACCCCCTGATCCGTTGTTTTTTGCTTGAGTTGCCAATTTTCAGACGGAACAGAAAGATTACTAAAATTTTTTTTTAAATCTCATGAATTTATATTTCTTGAAAAATCCCTTACACCTGAATATCGCTGTCCTCTTGACAGATTTCCATTGGTGTACTGAGTTCTGAACTATCTAGTCCCTCCAGACGGAACTTAACTCCGAATACAGTTGGCATACTTGTCTAAACAAACCAACCCTTATTCTTTTTAACAAATATTCATCAATTCATTTAAACCAAGCATGACCATCCAACCATCATACAAGTCAAACCCCTGCCCAACCTCAATTTAACCCCCACCAGCCAACTATCAAATCTATACCAGTCAAAAATCCACCTATGTTAACCAACCAAAAAATCAATTCATATCCCATCCATTCCAACCACAAATCTGACCCCATCACTACCTTAATAAAGCTGACCCCTCCCTAACTAATCCAACCAACACAAACGCAAAAATCTTTCTATATTTAATCAATTCAATTCAAGAAGAATGTCCACGATTCCTTCTTGTAGATCAAGGCTATTTATTTTTACAAAATATAAATCTAACGTCGGAATAACGACCAGTTTAGAAACACAATTCTGCCTCAAATAGTATATTTAAAATCTGGCACGAAAATAAACCCATGAGATTTTTATCATTTAAAAAAATTATCAGTCTTTCTACCTTTTCACCGTAAGAGTCCAGAGTAGTAAATGAAGTCTTTAATTTGATCTCAGGATGTTGAACTAAATATTTAAAAATAATAGTTCTTCTAACAAAAATTGGGTTCGAAAATATAAAAAATTATCCACAATTATTTAATTTTCAAACGAAGAATATTGCACTAAATAAAAAGAATTAGAAATTATATTTTTCCAAAAATACTTGACGAAGACCACGACACTATGTTATCAGAACTTTAGTTCGTATCAGGTGTTTGCAAAATATTTAGAAGAATAGTTTCGCAACAAAATCTATTGAAAGAATTTTACAGGGAAAAATCTTACTTGACGGTGTAGAATGAACAATCCAACTTCTCTTTAGATCATTTTCATCTTTCATTAAAGATCTCGTCTAAATAATGTACTATTGTTTATGTTTATGTTGTAATGTCTCCAAGGACCCTATTTTAGGGTATTATGGACATTATGGACTGTATATATTTATATATATATATATATATATATATATAACAAGTAACTAAGACTTATTAGGAAAAAATGCTATGCAGAAATCAACTAATAAAATGAGAACACAATGGGTAAACTGGATAATGGAACAAGGTAGTCAAATTCAAGGTCTACTCAATACAGTGTCACATCACTCATCATTCAATCTCAAAACACCATCTTGGACATCTCGAAAAATGGTTACTAATGGTACCGACAGGATCATTAGGAATCTTGAGAGTGTACAGAAGGGTCCATGGAAGACAGTCATTGACAGTGATTATTATTATTATTATTATCGGAGATTACAGATTATTTTCTTATGATAATTTAACTTTTTTTGGTAACGATTTTTAAGGATGATGAAAGTACACATGGGGACGCACAGTTGGGATGCAGAGTGCAGACTAAGAACACATAAGCAGGGGTGTATAGTTTAACCCCCCCCCCCCCCCCGGTAATTCTTTAAAATATTTCATAGGGGAGGGGATGATTTTTAAAGAAAATATACATCCCTAGTATACAGAGGTCGAGGTCACATTTCGAACACACTGTAATTAAGGAATGTGGTATATACTCAGTGCTTAAAATCTAGATCCGCAACATTTTTGCTCCGTGGATCCTGATCCGCAAAAATATTGAGGATGCAAATCCAAGTGACGAAATTTCAACCAATAATACATCGTAACAAACCTGTTTGCTCTCAACCCAAAAATCTGTAGTTTAAACCAATGCAATATTATTAAGAATTAAATTATCATTAATTGGCATGAGATTGTAACCAACCTGAACTGAGTTCACACTAACACCAAGTAAAGATTCTGTAATTTCCAGATTCCTTGATGTAAGAATTGATTTCTTGTCAGATAAGTTCTCACCAATCTTTTCTAGAAAGTAGAAATAAAGTAGTTAAAGGGAGTGAAAGCGTAATATTAACCCTCCGATTATAACGATTTACCATTGTACCTTTTAAGAATATGAGTTATGCATGTTTAACCGTTTACAAATTGAATATTTGCAATTGCAGTTTTTTAAACAGTAACTTGCAGGTGTATAAACCCAGAAGATGAGAAAGAATTTAAACATTATCAAAATAAAAAAATAAAAAAAACTAATTTAGAGGAAAATTTGTTGTACATTTATTATTTGGGTTAAAGTTTGCAACTTATTATCTTAATTTCGAAAAAATGTTTGCTTTCAAAAACCACATTTGAAGAATCAACAAATTAACCTCACAAAGTCACTTTTAATAAACCAAGCTTCGACAGAAAAAAAAACTGCGATAAAAGAAGACAATTGGAAAATTGTAGTTGGGTGCACTACATTAGAAGAACTAGATGATAACATTCATCACCTGGATCCGTATCAAAAAGAACCTTGTAGAACGGAAAATACAAAAAACTTAAACCATAGGGTTTCAAATATAAATATGAAGAAATTCCTACCTGTATCTATATCCATCCACATATTTTTTAAATCCTTGGCAAGCGCCTCGCTCATAATCTCCTCCTGGCGTATCCTCGTCTCAAACCCGATGTTAGCGAGGTTCATCACCTTTTTTTCTTTATCCTCAACGTCCTCTTCCAGCCTCTAATACAGTGGCATCCATAAAACTGTAATATACTCAGCAACTTCTAGACTCAAGTTATATTTAAGTCCAATAAACATGAAAACTTTAAATTGTGCAGTCACAGATTCCTTTCACTTAATAGGTTGATATTCAACACACTAGAATTAATACATACACTTACATAACTTTAATTTGAGCCTTAAATCGTATGATAGGTTCAAGGGTCATAAAAGCTAAGGTTTTGAATCGTGGGGCACTAATTAAATTTTAGGAGAAAAATAGTTTGTAAAGCAAAAATGAATGTACGTAATATACGTGAATCTTTCACATTTTTACTCCAGATCTTAAATTAATGTTTGATTTACCTCGCTTACAACTTTCCTCAAATTGAGCTTGCACTGGCCATTTTATTTTGTATAAATGACCTTTTCTGATTTTAGCATTTTGCCGTAATTAACAAGTAAAAGCACTTTAAATGTCCCTTAATAATAAATGAATACTAATTTACTAATTTCGTCAT
>NW_019397515.1:0-61977 GCF_000591075.1 Eurytemora carolleeae | reverse complement strand
TTTAGAATTTGGAATCATTTAGAATATGTTGACTTAAAATTTGAAATATCTGATTCCGACGTATCTGCACAGTGCACATTTTAATTGTTTTTGTGAAATTTAAAAGATATTCAATTTTAAAATAAACCATTTTTTAAAAACAAAGTAACAACTCTTTCCTCCATTATAAAGTCGGCATGGCTTGGCGCTTAAAACTTGTTCAGAATGTCTTCATGCTTGATTAATTTTAATCTACTAAAAACTATTACTATCATGAAATTAGTCGACTTTACACAAATGCAGACTAATCAATAGGGAATGTATTTTTTTTTTTTGGAAGGGAAGGGGTCAAGGCAACTGGAACTTGTACTTGTAGAGGCAGATCCCCCACCCTTTGTATGGAAATTGCCGCTGCAGACCCCCCCCAGCTTTTGAATTGTTAACTAGGGTTAAAATTAAGTACTAAGGTTCTCTAAACCCTGAGACGTACTACAATTTTAAAAACTGAATATTTTTAAAACAAATCACTATTTTGTGTTTAAAATTTACCTCTCAAAAAAAAAAAACCTATATTTTGATTACTCTTAATTCAGCGTTACATTATTTGTAAACTAAGCATTTTTACTTTTTATACTTTCTAGCTTTCAAAAATACATTATCTATGTGAAGACAGCATGTGTTAGTTATAGATATACTAGTATACTGTCAATTTATTAGTAAATAATGGAAAAATACATCAGAAATGAAAACTTTACATATATGTACATATAATAGGCTTTCAGAAAAACATACATAAATGATTCTCTAATCACAGCAATACCTTAAAGTTAAAGGTTGTTAACTGGAATATAGATTTAGATTCTAAATTAAGATTTTTTTTTGTAAAGATATTAATACCTTATTTAATAGATAATACCTCATATTTTCTTTAGTATTCCTCAAGTTTATCCTTATATCAACAAAAGATACAATAGAACCCCATATTGGATTTGATTTGATCTGTTTTTACAAGAAATTGATAAATGATACATTTACACATTTGTGTTGTTTTTGACATAAATCCTTTTTTGCACTGTAGTAATTTCAAACAGTTGGTAGATAGTGTGTATAATCAAAATCATTCTTTTTATGTTTTATTTTTATTTACATATAATAAAATATTTAGATTTTTTAAGAAATGCATGATCAAAGTACTAAGTGGTTTAAATTCATTGTAAAAAAACTTTTAATTTTGATAAAACAGAAAGAGCAGCAAAAAAACATGTGTGAGACATCTCTACTGTTAATAGTTTCAAACAAAATTTTGGAATCAAAATGTTCTAAAAATTTAGTTTTGTTTTAACAGACACTGATATCCAAGATTAAAATTTACAATTATCATATTTTCTCAAGTTAATGACTAAAGTTTATTTTTGACTAGTAAAAGTTTAACAATTCCCACATTTCTCTGATGGCATAAGGTAGAGCCAAATATATACAAAATTGGATTATGTTTAATAAGTCTGATTGTAAATAGTTCCATTTATGTTATTTGTAACTGCAAAACCAGTCTACTTCAGAAGGTTTTCAATCCGAAGGTAAAACTAGAAGGTAAAACTATTTCAACTAACATTAAATATAAGCTAGTCTGATGTTTAGAGGGTTCCACTGTGATAGAATATTTTCAAAAAAAAAGATTTATAAAATATAAAATAAAAATATCATGGTACAAATACATATACAAAAACTTTGTATCAGCCACTGTCTTAAATCATTTTATGTTGATTGATCAATTATTATGAATACTGCAAAAAACAACTATATGAATTTAAAAGCATAAGACTTTTTGATGACAGCCTTTAAAAATACTTTGACTAGAAAATGTTAATAAAGTCTGTAATCGTATTCCAGATGATGGGGGGGGGGGAAACAAAGCTCATAATAGCATTTCATTTCTTCATTAATTAAAATTTCATGATATTCACTTAAATATGTTTAAAAACCTTCTTTCGGTTCTTAATCTTTATTGTTGAGAGGACTGCTTGGTTTTCTTTGAATTCAAAGTGTTGATGATTTGCCTGCAGAATAAAATCCATTAATACACATTGTTCATAAAAAGGAATGTTTTAGACAAGGTTGGGATGTCTCAATTAGAATGGAACTCTTCAAACCTGTATCTGAGTAACGTCTTGATGATATGGTCTTGAAAAGTGATGGTTCAATTGTTGTCTGCGTAACATAAATTTTCCACTTTCAGCTATAGAAATAAAAAGCAATATCTAATTCATTCTTTTTGGTTAGACAAAGAGTTAAAGGGTATTGTTGTGAATCCGATATTCCATTCTTGATATTGTATATAGGTGTAGTCTACAGGTTTTATTGTATTAATGATTTTTTCCTGAAGGTTTTGTTGCTGCTTATATTCTCTGTGGTTTTAGATCTAAGTTCTGCCATAGACATGGAGTTATACCGTCCTTTCACCTAGATTAATAGACTTATAAACCAAAGACATATAGCAACACTGTCCTTTCAACTAAAAATATAAATATATAAACCAAAGACATGGAGTTTTAACGTCCTTTCACCTAAACATATAAACTTAAAAACAAAGACATGAAGTTATAGCGTCATTTTACTAACTTTAGCTTGTCTGTTTGTTTGCCTTCAATAAACCTCAAAACGGCTGAACCAATCAGACCAAAATTTTGTGTGGGACATCATGTGACCCCAGGAAATGTTTATAAATGATACAAGTTTTAAAAACTGTGTATAAAAGTTTTTTGTTATTTTTGTAAAATTTTAAAATACTTGAAAATCCGCGAATTTCTTTTTTAAAATCCGCGATATTTTTTTCTTCTTAGTTTTGAAATGTACACAAAGAGAACATGTTCACAATTTTAATAAAAGATGAGCGCAAAGCGCCCTAAAAAACCACAGACATGGAGTTATACCATCCTTTTACCTAGAAATATAAACTTATATAAACCACAGACATGGAGTTATACCATCCTTTCACCTTGAAATATAAACTTATGAACCAAAGACATTGATTTATACCATCCTTTCACCTTGAAATATAAACTTATATAAACCACAGACATGGAGTTATACCATCCTTTCACCTTGAAATATAAACTTATGAACCAAAGACATTGATTTATACCATCCTTTACCTAATAATATAAACTTATAAACCAAAGACATTGAGTTATACCGTCCTTTCACCTAAAAATATAAACTTATAAACCAAAGACATGGAGTTGAACGTGCTCTTTTACATAGAAATATCACCTTATAAACCAAAGACATGGAGTTATACAATCCTTTCACCTAATAATATAAACTTATAAACCAAAGACATTGAGTTGTACTGTACTTTCATCTAGAAATATAGACTTATAAACCAAAGACATGGAGTTATACTAGGTTTAGTTGCTTGCATCTGATGATTATTTTAGTTAACATGTAGTTAAGAACTAAACCTTAGAAAGTATATTATAGGTTTAGTTAGTAAGTTTGCATCTACATGCTTAGTCTAGTTAACATGTAGTTAAGAACTAAACCTTAGAAAGTATATTATAGGTTAAGTTAGCAAGCTTGCATCTTCATGCTTAGTTTAATTAACATGCAGTAAAGAACTGAACCTTAGAAAGTATATTATAGGTTCAGTTAGCAAGCTTGCATCTACATGCTTAGTTTAGTTAACATGCAGTTAAGAACTGAACCTTAGAAAGTATATTATAGGTTTAGTTAGCAAGCTTGCATCTACATGCTTAGTTTAATTAACATGCAGATAAGAACTAAACCTTAGAAAGTATATTATAGGTTTAGTTAGCAAGCTTGCATCTACATGCTTAGTTTAGTTAACATGTAGTTAAGAACTGAACCTTAGAAAGTATATTATAGGTTTAGTTAGTAAGCTTGCAACTACATGCTTAGTTTAATTAACATGCAGTTAAGAACTAAACCTTAGAAAGTACAATATAGGTTTAGTTAGTAAGCTTGCATCTACATGCTTAGTTTAATTAACATGCAGATAAGAACTAAACCTT
The DNA here is from genome assembly GCF_000591075.1 of Eurytemora carolleeae. Taxonomy (NCBI): domain Eukaryota; kingdom Metazoa; phylum Arthropoda; class Copepoda; order Calanoida; family Temoridae; genus Eurytemora; species Eurytemora carolleeae. The sequence continues at coordinate 57,967 of NW_019397515.1, read as the reverse complement.
AGAAAGTATATTACAGGTTTAGTTAGTAAGCTTGCATCTACATGCTTAGTCTAGTTAACATGCAGTTAAGAACTAAACCTTAGAAAGTATATTATAGGTTTAGTTAGCATGCTTGCATCTTCATGCTTAGTCTAGTTAACATGCAGTTAAGAACTAAACCTTAAAAAGTACAATATAGGTTTAGTTAGCAAGCTTGCATCTACATGCTTAGTTTAATTAACATGCAGATAAGAACTAAACCTTAGAAAGTATATTATAGGTTTAGTTAGCAAGCTTGCATCTACATGCTTAGTTTAATTAACATGCAGATAAGAACTAAACCTTAGAAAGTATATTATAGGTTTAGTTAGCAAGCTTGCATCTACATGCTTAGTTTAATTAACATGCAGATAAGAACTAAACCTTAGAAAGCAGATTAGGTTTAGGTAAATGTTTTTGCTGCAGGTTGACCCTTCCTTGGTTCCAGCTGACTATCCAACTCTAGATTACAAAATAATTCCAATTTAAGAAAGGAATTTTTCAGCTTATATACCAAGGGGGTGTGGTATACAAGATATTCATAATATGTACTCACTACTCATTGTCAAGCATTTTAAAATTAATGGAATTGACTTCTAAGAAAATTCAGATTATAACTAAATAGTTGATTAAATTTCAATATTTCTACTTCCTATATCTCTTTATCCTACATCGTAAACTTTTGATATTTTTTTACTTAAATTCTTCTTGATGTAATGAAGTTTAAAATGTCAAATGTTTACACAATCAATTTGCAAAGACAGTGATTGGAACAATCGAACTGTAGTCGAGTGTCCAGCAATATTCATCAATCACCTTCTTCCTTGACTCCTCTCCTTGTTGCTCCTTCAAGGAGCTGATGCCTAGGTGGGGTTGAGTGTACCCCCTAGACTCCTGATACTCCTTGTACTCCTGGTACTCCTTAAACTCCAGGAGAGAGGAAGGAGAAGGGGATAGATCTTGAGAGGTGTAGTTGGCAGCAACCATACCATTAACATCATCCTGGGAAACTGTTCATTCAAATTTTGCACCCCAAATATATAAATTAGAAATAGTTCCTGTTTTGTGGATTATAATGTATAAATGTATGTTTTTCTGTATTTTGGATTAGGTCAATTCTACAGCATTGAATTTTTAATAAAACAATCTAAAAAGAATATTTTATATTCAAGACGTGCACACAATTCCAACAGAGAAACCTAACCCAGATAACAAACAGACACAAATTTTTTTGAATAAGAAAAGTGTGATTCAGTTGCGTTATTCATGTGCTTCCTTAAAAGTGTTTCCTCTAAAGAGTGGTCTAAATAATGTGTTCTAAATAGTGTGTTCTTAATAGTGTGTTCTTAATAGTGTGTTCTTAATAGTGTGTTCTTAAAAGTGTGTTCTTAAAAGTGTGTTCTCAATAGTGCGTTCTTAAAAATGTGTTCTCAATAGTGTGTTCTCAATAGTTGATCTCAATAGTGTGTTCTCAATAGTGTGTTCTTAACAGTGTGTTCTCAATAGTGTGTTCTTAATAGTGTGTCTTAAATAGTTTGCTCTTAATAGTGTGTTCTTAATAGTTGGTTCTCAATTCTGTGTTCTCAAAAGTGTGTTCTCAATAGTTTGCTCTCAATAGTTGATCTTAGTAGTGTGTTCTCAATATTGTGTTCTCAAAAGTATGCTCTTAATAGTGTGTTCTCAAAAGTGTGTTCTCAATAGAGTGTTTTTATAGTGTGTTCTCAATGGTGTGTTTTGACACTGTGCTCACAAAAGTGTGTTCTGAATAGTGTGTTCTCAATAGTGCGTTCTCAATTGTGTGTTCTCAATAGTGAGTTCTCAATAGTGTGTTCTCAATAGTGTGTTTTTATTAGTGTGTTCTCAATAAAGTGTTTTCAATATTTTGTTCTCAATAGTGCGTGTTTTAATAGAGTGTTCTCAAAAGTGTGTTCTCAATAGTGTGTTCTCAATAGTGTGTTCTCAATAGTATGTTCTCAATAGTGTGTCTTAAATAGTTTGCTCTTAATAGTGTGTTCTTAATAGTGTGTTCTCAATAGTTTGCTCTTAATATTGTGTTCTCAATAGTGTGTTCTTTATAGTGTGTTCTCAATAGTGTGTTCTTAATAGTTTGTTCTCAAAAGTATGCTCTCAATAGTGTTTTCTCTTAGTGTGTTCTCAATAGTTGTTTTTAATACTGTGTTCTCGATAGTTGTTCTTAATACTGTGTTCTCTATAGTGTGTTCTCGAAAGTGTGTTCTCAATAGTGTGTTCTCAATCATGTGTTCTCAACAGATAGTGTGTTCTCGATAATGTTTTCTCAGTTATTTGTTCTCAAAAGTGTGTCCTTAAAAGTGTATTCTCAAAAGTGTGTTCTCAATAGTGTGTTCTTAAAAGTGTGTTTTCAAAAGTGTGTTCTCAATAATTTTTTCTCAAAAGTGTGGTCTTAATAGTGTGTTCTTAATAGTGTGTTCTCAATAGTGTGTTCCAAATAGTGTGTTCTCAAAAGTATGTTTTATATAATGTGTTCTCAATAGTATGTTCTTAAAAGTGCAATAGTGTTTCATCAAAAGTGTGTTCTAAATGGTGCGTTTTCAAAGTATGTTCTCAACAGTGTGTTCTCAATAGTGTGTTCTCAATAGTGTGTTTTTATTAGTGTGTTCTCTATAAAGTTTGCTCAATATTTTATTCTCAATAGTGCGTGTTTTAATAGTGTGTTCTCAAAAGTGTTTTATCAATAGAGTGTTTTTAATAGTGTTTTAACAGTGTGTTCACACAAGTGTGTTCTCAATAGTTCTCAATAGTACATGTTTTAATAATGTGTCCTCAAAGGTGTGTTCTCAAAAGTGTGTTCTCAATATTGTGCTCTCAATAGGGTGTTTTTAAGTGTGTTCTTAATAGTTTCTTCTTAATGGCATGTTCTCTATAGTGTGTGTTTTAATAGTGTGTACTCAATAGTTTGTTCTCACTAAAGTGTTCTCAATAGTTTTTTTCTCACTAGTGTGTTCTTAATAGTGTGTTCTCAATTATGTGTTCTCAGAAGTTTTTTTTTCTCAATTGAGTGTTTTTAAGAGCAAAGCTGTGTTTCCTGTGCTATTATTTTGTGTGTTTCAGAAATTAAACAATTAAAATTTCTTACAAAAGGAATAAAAATTCTGAAAAATATGGTTATTAAAATTTTTAACAAAAGTTTCGAGAAATGAAATAAGAAAAGAAATGAAATCATGGTATAATAGTTTAGATAAATAAACCAGTTCCTTTGAGACAGCCAGGAGGCCGGGCAGGCTCTGAAATCATGTTATAATAGTTTAGATAAATAAACCAGGCTCTGAAAACCACAATAATGTGATGAAACTTCTACTTTTTATAACTGCACAGTTATATATTTAATATCGAAACTTTTGTATAATTTATTTTAATTGTTTTCTTCAAAAACTGTCGTAGTATAAAGGATATTTATTTCAAAATGGAATTTAGTAGATTATACATCGAAACTTTAAGAAAATGAAATTATTCAAGAATATCGTTATTTTTCTTTCCCAAGGAGATATAGATAGATTCTAATGTACTTAAGTTTAAAAAAAGTACAAGTAAGTTATTGAAGTAAAAAGACCAAGGCGTTGCAACACTTAAAAGTCGACCCAAGCTTGAAAATTTATACAATTTTTCATACAGTGATAACCAAAAAAAGGAAGACAACTTTTACATACAAGTTATGAATTCAAATAGTTCAATGAACTTGATACAATTGTACACAGCAACAAACTAAAACATTGTTATAAAATCGTCTTCCAGTTTCAGAGTTTTCTGGTTATCACTGTAGCTGACTACATGGAGAGGGTATATATATTTCACCTTGCTTGGATTGAGTGATGGATAAGATGAATGGTCTGTTAGTCTGCTTGATCTATACTTCTCATAATGCCGGGTATGGGTCATCTCTCTACAAGTTTTCAAAATTAAATGTAAATAAAAACTTCCCTCAAACTCTAATGTTCTGGTCCTTATAACTTTGCAACCAGATGGAGTAAACCTTTGATATTGACTTTTTGGTTCAATGTTTGAAATATTTATGAAAGATATAAGGTTTGGAATTTAAGTTTTATCCTCAAGTGTTTTATCGTTCATGTTAAAATCAATCTAAAGAACATTTTTTATCATAAAAATAATATTTCTAACTAACAAATTATGTTATCACTTATTAAGTTATTTTAGTCCACTAAATTTCGGAGACTTCTGTATTTTTGCAAAATTTTCATGAACCCTTTAAAGGCTGGGGGGTTTGAATCTATGTATCCCCCCTCACTCTAGAGAATAGGTATAGGGTTAAAATTCATGTTCACAGTCCAAGTTTTCAAGGCCAGCTCATTGAAAAAAAAATTAGATCAATAACTTTTATAGTTTGGGTCCCAAATGCTAGGAAGGGTTACAAAAATGCCGAAAAATGTTTTAAAGACAAATATCAAAGTTTGACACATGTTTCTACATCCATTTTTCAAGGGCTTTTCAAAAATATAGTTTTTAGATCCGTAGCTTTAACCACAAAAATAGTTATGGGCTATTTTAGATTTTTTAAACACAGGCTGGACATTTTACCGCCCTGTACCCAACCCTATCTATCTATTTAATGTCAAATAACTTCGAGGTGATAGTGTCAATTATTTTCTTCCACTTTTGATTGGTTATCACCGTGGAGAATATAAATAAAATAATGATTTCAGTTCATAATTAGTATATTTAAATTAAAATCTTTATTATTATCATTTCCAAGATTAAGAAATTTTCTAAAAGAATTTTCTGGAAAAAAATAACGAAGAGAATTGTAAGCTTAATATTTTAACATTTTAAATCTAAATATAACATTTTTAAGATTTGTTTTTTGCTTAACAAAATAGAATTTTTTTTTTATGTTTTTGTAACTTAACATTACATGTGAAATTAAGGTAATTCTCACATCTATATACTAAACATTAAAAACATGTTTTAAACCATTCCAACTCCTCTTTTTCAAGAGCTATTGAGAAGAACAAGAAACAAGGAATTTCTAATTTTTAACCAATTAAATTTGATTTCACGGAATAATAATATTAATAATAATAAAAGTTACTAAAATTAAAATAATGATTAAAAAGATAATAATAATTATTAGTAATAAAAAGTGATAATAAACTTAAGCATTGGAATTTTTTTTCGGCAAGATATAGTTAGTCTTCAACGCTTGATCCTGATATACAATGTGGGCCCTTTTATATTTAATTTAAATAAATGCTTGATCCGGCATTAATGTTATCACGGGATATCAAAGAGAAATCAATTAATCTGTAGGCTGGAGAAGGGTAGACTGGAGCCCGGCTGGAGCAGTATAGGCTGGAGCCCGGCTTAAGCAGTGTAGACTGGAGCAGTGTAGGCTGGAGCAATGTAGACTGGAGTCCGGCTGGAGCACTTTCAAAAGGTTTCCGCTACAATATGTTTCTCCACAAAACGTTTCTTACAAAAACATTTCCATAACAAAACTTTTCTACCACAAAACGTTTAATACACAAAATGTTTCCTTCACAAAATATGAACAACTCAAAATGTATCAACGAACTATGTAAATGATTGTTTCTTAAGCTTAATATTATCTTCTCCATGGTTTTGGTCACTTTTTAGGGATTTATCGTTTACATATTATGTTCAATCAAACTTTCTCATTTCAGAGTATTTTAAAATTGTTAATTTCATATTAACATTTTTATCTTTTATAATTTTTTAACAAATAAATATAGGTTGGAAACATGAAAGTAAACATTTTGTAGCAAGAGAGGATACATTTTGTGAAGAAAACGTTTAGTGGCCAGGAGTCATTTTTTGAGGAAACGTTTTGTGACAGGAAACATGTTATGTCAGAAAACGTTTTGTAACAGAAACGTTTTGTGACAGAAAACATTTTGTGACAGGAAGCCTTTTGTGTCAAGAAACATTATGTGTCAGGAAAAATCATGTTACAGGAAACATTTTGTGTCAGGAAACATTTTGTGTCAGGAAACGTTTTTGACAGAAACGTTTTGTATGAGTGCTCCGTAGGTCTGCAGACATTCAGCTAGGGGGGGGGGGGAAGGTGGATTATTTTGCGTCTAGGGCAAAAAAAATGTTGCCCACCCCTAAAAATTTTAGGGGGGGGGGACAAGAAAAATGTGCATCATACTCAACCATGAAAAAACTACCTTTCTAGTTCAGGATATTTTTGGGGACAATTCTATATTTAGGGGCATTCATGCAGTTTGGAACAAAGGAATTGAGTTTTTGCCACAAACATATATCTTTTAATTCCTAAATCTTTACAACCTGAATGTGTAACCCTTTAATATTTCAAACTTACACTACTTTATCTTCCATAATTTATATTTTGCAATATCAAAGGTCTACGATATCGACTTGTAAAGATACAGAGATTAGAAGATCAGAGTTTGTGGCAAAAACTCAATTTCTTCGCGTGGAAAAAATTTGAACTTTATTGCAGTTTTTTCAGTTTGGTCAATTTTGTGTATGGGAAATCTTAAATCTTATTTTGGGGTCAAATTTTTATTTAAGGGTATTTTTATAAAGGGACGTTGTTTTAAACTAAGGGTAATTTATTTGTTTAGGGCAAAACTGAGTTGAGTTGAATTTGAGTTTGCTTAAAGCATGTAGATTTTAAAAAAAGTTACTGTGGGGGCATATTTTTTCATCTTTTGAGGAAATTAGCTATTTTTGGATTTAAATGGACTTCTTGCCCACTCCCTCTCCCCCCCCCCTTCAAGGGGTAGGCATGCTTTCTTCAGGGGGCTTGCCCCCCCCATAATCAGGCTAGGAAGGAACCTGGCCCCCATGGCCCCCCTTATTTGCACGCCTGAATAAGATGGAGATCAATGCTTGACCTTTGAACACAGTTTTGGAAATAAATCAGTTAGAAATTACAAACTAATGTATTGGACATTTTATAAAAAATAAAGGAATGAAGACGAAAATCATTCCAATTATAATATTGATAATAATAATACCTCAGATCTTGCATGTGAAATGATAGCAGAAGGGACCGGAGTGGGGAAAAATCACAGTGATCCTAAAGAAAGGAATTAGGTCTCTGCCACAAACTCTGATATTTAAATCCCTTTCGTTGCAACCCAATGTCGTAGGCCTAAGATAGTTTAAACTATGTATTCTGAGGCCAAATTTACAGAACTTGAGCCGTGTCTCAAATTTGAGATGCGGCTGTAAAATGGTTGGTTCCACTTGAAATTGTATTCAGTGTTTCGAGATTTGAGCCGGCGGTCAACTGGAACCGGTTTTTAGCGGTTCAGCGACGCGGTTTAAATGCTTAAAATTCGGCCTGTGTTAGATCAATTCATATAAGTTTAAAAAGTCAAAGTTTTACATCATCAGATTAGAAAATTTGAGTTTGTGTCAAAGACATAATGCCATCAAGAAATAAAAAAATGTGAATTCACATTATTAAAAGATTACCAAAATATTCTTTGCGTAAAAGGTAAATCAAATATTTATTTCTGTAAACATATTTTATATTTCTCCATGCATATCAACACTATCGATAATTTCAAGTTACCCTCAAAGAATTCAAAAATAATAAAGTGTTAAATTCTAACAATTTCTTTCATTGTCTGTCTCTTAAAAATTTCTTCAGTCACTCTTATAGAGAAACCTTAAAGCAAGGATACCTTCATCATTCTTGGTAAAAACAAGATTTTCTATTTTGTTATTTTGAAACTATAATGAAATATTTAAATAAGATAATCTTTTTACCAAGTTTTCTATCATAAACGATGATAAAATGTAAAAATAAAATATATTTTTTACCGTTTTTTTATTATAATTTAAAACTATGATCAAATATTCAAATAAGATAATCTTTTTACCAAGGTTTCTATCATAAACGATGATAAAATGTAAAAATAAAATATATTTTTACCGTTTTTTATTATAATTTGAAACTATGATCAATTATAAAAATAAAATATATTTATACCAGGTTTTCCATATTATTAAACGATGACCGAATTTTTACCGGGTTTTCTATATTAACAGTTCCCCAAGAGTATTCCCTTCCTCGTGTTCTGCCTCCATTCTCTTTATCATCATATTCGTTATAATTTCTAATTTGTGGATTGGAAGCCGCATACTGTGGAATTTATGAAGACAAAATTTAGTTAGTCTTATGTGTAATTAATGTTTTATAATGCAAATGGTTTGATACCTAGCTTATCAGTAGCTTGTTTAAATGTCGTCTTGTTTTTCCAAAGTTTTATAGGTTTTACTGTATGTTTAATTTTAATTATTTCTGTTATGAATATGGAAGACGACATATGTTCCTAGTTCTAGTAGGGTATTGGAACCCACGACGGCAAACGGTAATCTGTCTCGCATCCACATTGTCTTCTGAACACATGTTACAATAGAGATAGACAAGGTCGCCTATTGTCATTTTGTTCTTAATCATTTGTGAACGACCCATTTCGTTTTTATTTTAAATCGTTAAAAAATTGACTTCGTTCCTTTTCAAAATTATCATTTATTTTTCATCTATTTCTTTCGTTTGTTCTAAAAGATCATCTGTTCAGTAAAAACACTAGGGATTTTTCAAAATCTTTGGGAGAATTTTCCAATGATCCAAGGCGTTCGACCATGATTCCCATTGGTACCCCATAAACCTTGACATAGTTACAACTAGGGTCTAGGGGGATAATATTAGTAATTTATATCTGAAAAAAGGATAGCCAATGTTCCTTCTTATCTCTGCTGGATAAACCCGTAACTAACATGTTTAGATTTTTAGATTGCACAGAAGGATTTCTCCATCACATTTTCTCAGTTAAAGGTTTGAATAATAAAGTTGAGAAACAGGTATGGGATTTAATTATGAACTTGAAATTATGTCAAATTAATATAAAATTTATTCTATAATATAAATCTATTCATGAGCAATTTTTGTAATAAAAAAATGTTACTTGTCTTGTTTAGAGTTTTTGCCGAAGTATAACAATAGAAAATTTATCTAATTTAAAATTTACATCTGTTATTTTTTACTTCAGCCCAATTAGGTATTTGTGCTAAAAACTAATTTCCGCAGATTTAATCTTGGAAGTTGGAAAACTTGTCAACTAATGTGGGAAAATTTTGTGTTCCTTGTTATATTTGACACTTTTGACGTCATTTATAATTGGTCCATTTCTCTGTTGCCACCTAGTGTACTTGATAATCTATTTCATCTAGACTTACCTCTGTTAGTTCAGATGCTGGAAAATCATAGGTTGCAATCTTCAATTCTTTCAGCTGTTTCAAAACCTTTCAAACATATATGTATAAATGTATATGTAGCAAATATCGTAGCAATCCCAATATTTGTTAACCTAAGCATACCTACATAAACATGATTAAAACATGCATTGTGTCTAGATTAACTACGTTTATATTTATCCTCGCTGATCTTATAAATATGTACAATAAACCTGTTTTAAAACACAGGTTGAGGATACTCCCCTTTAATTTGGGATCGATAGTGTTAAAAGTTTCCGATTGATTTTAATAGCGGACGAGATTGCGTCAGTGGTAGTGGCCTTGATAGATCACGAGATTGTATCTTTGTGATTCCCTGTTTGAAAAACGATCGTTTTTATAAAACTCGTCGTTTCGTTAATGATAATTAACAACGACCCTTCGTTAATGATTGTTAACAACAAACCTCCGTTAACGACCGTTAAGGACAACCCTTTCTTAACAATCGTTAAAGACAACATTCAATAAAGTAATTTTTTCCCAAAACGATCATTTTTCCCAAAACGACCGTTTTTTAAAGTTCGTCGTTTCGTTAACGATTGTTAACAATAACCTTTAATAAACGATAGTTAACGACGACCCTTCATTAACAATCGTTTACATAATTGTAATAAAAACGATCGTTTTCTAAAAGCTCAAAACGAGTGGGTCGTTTTTTAAGACAATCGTTTTTTTTCGAAAACGTAACGATCGTTTCTAAAAACGATTGAAAACGAAACAATAAATGATTGTTTAAAGATTGTTTTCAATAACGATTTACAACCCTAGACAGGCACACATGAATTAATTTTATTAGTTACAAATAAAACTTTTTGCTTTGAAACAACATCAAATATATTGCTCAAATGTCGTGTTCAGTATCCACACTTTTCTGGTTCTCACTGTACCAAAGAGGATTGAGAATCAAATATTTATAAGCTGTGAAAGGTCTATTGGGAATATGGTCAGTAAATATGCAAAATGCAATTTTGCTGAAGGGTTCCAATATTTCAGTATTTTGCTTAAAGAGACTATATACTAGTTTCAAGTAACTCTCTTAAAGGGACTACCACTAGTTTCAAGTAACCCTCTTAAAGGGACTACAGACTAGTTTCAAGTAACTCTCTTTATGGGACTACATACTAGTTTCAAGTAACTCTCTTTATGGGACTACAGACTAGTTTCAAGTAACTCTCTTTATGGGACTACATACTAGTTTCAAGTAACTCTCTTTATGGGACTACAGACTAGTTTCAAGTAACTCTCTTTATGGGACTACATACTAGTTTCAAGTAACTCTCTTTATGGGACTACAGACTAGTTTCAAGTAACTCTCATAAAGGGACTACCACTAGTTTCAAGTAACCCTCTTAAAGGGACTACAGACTAGTTTCAATAAACCCTCTTAAAGAGACTACAAACTAGATTCAAGAAACCATCTTATAGGGACTACCTTCAGTTTCAAGAAACCCTTCTTAAAGAGACTACCACTAGTTTCAAGTAACCCTCTTAAAGGGAATACCACTAGTTTCAAGTAACCCTCTTAAAGGGACTACACCCTAGTTTCAAGTAACCATCTTAGAGGGACTACCACTAGTTTCAAGTAACCCTCTTAAAGGGAATACCGCTAGTTTCAAGTAACCCTCTTAAAGGGACTACAAACTAGATTCAAGAAACTCTCTTAAAGGGACTACAGACTATTTTCAATTAACTCTCTTAAAGGGACTATAGACCAGTTTCAAGTAACCATCTTAAAGGGACTACAGACAAGTTTCAAGTAACCGTATTACAGGGACTACCACTAGTGTCAAGTAACCATCTTAAAGGGATTACCACTAGCTTCAATTAACCCTCTTAAAGGGACTACAGACTAGTTTCAAGTAACCCTCTTAAAGGGACTACAGACTAGTTTCAAGTAAACATATTAAAAGGTCTACAGAGTAGTTTCAAGTAACCATATTAAAGGGACTACAGACTAGTTTCAAGTAACCACCTTGAAGGGACTAAAGACTAGTTTCAAGTAACCCTCTTAAAGGGAAAACAGACTAGATCCAAATATCCCTCTTAAAGGGGCGTCAGACAATTGTTTCAAGTAACCCTCTTAAAGGGACTACACCCTAGTTTCAAGTAACCCTCTTAAAGGGACTACAGACTGATCCAAATAACCCTCTTAAAGGGACTACTGACTTGTTTCAAGTAACCCTCTTAAAGGGACTACACCCTAGTTTCAAGTAACCATCTTAAAGGGACTACAGACTAGTTTCAAGTAACCATCTTAAAGGGACTACAGAATAGTTTCAAGAACCCTCTTAAAGGGACTACATACTAGATTCAAATAACCATCTTAAAGGGACCACAGACTAGTTTAAAGTGACCATATTAAAGGGACTACAGACTAGTTTCAAGTAACCGCATTAAAGGGACTACAGACTAGTTTCAAGTAACCGTATTAAAGGGACTACAGCTTAGTTTCAAGTAACCGTATTAAAGGGACTACCACTAGTTTCAAGTAACAGTATTATAGGGACTACAGACTAGTTTCAAGTAACCGTCTTGCTTAGCGTTGAATAATAATCCTTTTAAAAGTTTGTCTATGCAAAGATGAAGACGGTATCTATTTTTTTCTATCTAAAAATAGATCAGATGTATTCAGCAGCAACAAGGAAGGAAATTTAAAGAATTGATAGACAGAAAAACGACTATATCTTCCTTATTGTTAATCCAACTAAAGGAGACCATTTTTAACCAATGTTTTAAATTATGTTAACAGTCCTACCCTATAAAGGGGCATTCGCTCAAATTTAAAATACTACACTTTTAGGGCGCTTCACGCCATTGTCTATATCAACTTTTTATTGTGGCTTTATCTGTGAGCATCTTCTCTTTGACCAGTATAAAAACAAACAAAAAAGTTTGCAGATTTCATAATATTTTTTCACGCATTTTCAAAATTTTACAAAAATAAAAAACTTTTACATACAAATTTATAAAATGTTGATTGTTCATAAACCTTCCGTGGGGTCATGTGAGGTTCAACACAAAATTTGGGCCAGATAGGTTCAACCGTTTTGATGTTTATTGGATACAAACAGACAGACAGACAAGCTAAATTTATAGAAAGAAGACAAAAAACCTAAGCATTGCGGGGGGTTCGGGGGAGAGGCCGGCACAAGTATTAAACTTTTAAGTTTTGTTGAGGGAAATTTTTATCAAATTTTCAGAAGATAAAATATGTGTTACCTTCGTTTTAAATGCTGCAATTTCAATCTTGGTACAACAATCTGCTTTTCCCACCACTGGTATAATGTTAACCTTGTACTGTAGTTTCTTCATAAACTCGACATCAAGGGGCTTCAAACCATGACCTTAAACAGTGGAGTCTGATGAAAGAGAATGTTTACTATTTGAAAGTACAGTAAATACACTGATCTTTAAAATTAAGAAGGACAGTCTTTACAATATGACCGCTCAAAGAACTCAGGATTTCACATAATATATCTTCTATGCTCAGAAAAATAGGTTTTATTGGAATATTTGAAGATTTTTTCAATGTTTCCGATCTTTCGGATTTTTATAATAACTTTTGTGTACTGTGCACTATGTACCTATTACAGCAATGAAGTATAAACATGTATTCTAATATCAGTACTGTGGACTATGAACCTGCGGTTGCAATGAAGTACAAACCAGCATGTACTATTGTATCTGTACTGTGTACTACGTTCATGTAGGAGCAATAAAGTATTAACAAGCTTGTAAACGAGTATCTTTTCTGTGTACTCTGTACCTGTAGGATCAGTTAAGTACACGAAAACATGTACTCGTGTATCTTACGTGTACTATGTACCTGCAGGGAGCAACAAAGTACAAGCAAGCATGTACTCTTATAGCTTTACTGTGTACTATGTACCTGTGGGAGCAATAAAGTACAAAGAAGCATGTACTCTTGTATTTTTACTGTGTACTCTGTACCTGTTGGAGCAATAAAGTTCAAAGAACCATGTACTCTTGTATCTTTACTGTGTACTCTGTACCTATGGGAGCAATAAAGTACAAGCAAGCGTGTACTCTTGTATCTGTACTGTGTACTCTGTACCTGTGGGAGCAATAAAGTACAAAGAAGCATGTACTCTTGTATTTTTACTGTGTACTCTGTACCTGTGGGAGCAATAAAGTACAAGCAAGCATGTACTCTTGTATCTGTGAAGACAGATTCTCTATGTACTCTTGTCTCTCCCTCAAGATAATCTTCAAATTGCTCATCTAAATAAATTAATGTCTAAAACATACCTTTCAACAAGTTATTTCATTTTTATGTTACTGTTATTAGTTACAATAATCGGAAGGTTGCAAGCTCTCAACGCAAGCTACAATCGATGAGAATCTTGCTTCTTAAACAACTAACGCTAAATAGGTTCATTACAGTATAATATACTATGTCTAGAAAAATAAAAGTTAGTGGGGTAACATTAAATGCTATATATGTCACCTATATAATTGATGATAGGTTCCCAACAATTCGAATTATCAACAGCAACTCCAAACCCTGGAAAATAAACGACATTTTTACAAAAACTCTCTGCATCGCTAGAAAATTAACTTTAATCAATTTGTGCAAAGGACCAATTTAACTGTTTTTGCGTTGCTAATTAGAAGTTTGTATATTAAGTTTATAAGAACAAAATTATCATTTTAGTTTCTTAATCATGAATTTCACGAATCTTTAAAAATCTTAATTTTCATGCATGAATAGCAAACATTTTTTTTTTAATCTGAAAAAATTAGACTTACAGCGTATCACATTTTTAAAAGATTGGCAACAAGGAATACGACAAAGCAATAATGAAGTAATTATTAAATTATACGGGTCTGTTTGCAGTACAGCACAAGTTACAACTGACTTGAATAAAAATACCTGGTGTGTCGACAACAGTCAGATCCAACTTTATTCCTTTTTCTTCTAAATTTATTCTATGCGCTTCAACCTAATGAAAAATAAAGTTAATAATAATAATAAATAAAATTTTTTTTAGCATACTTTTCAACATTATTTATATTCAGAAATGATAAATTTTAATCTAAAAGCTTGATTTTACCTTCAAGGTTTGCCCTGGTCCATTCTGAAAAAAAACTAAATAAACTGTTTAAATTGATATTTTGTCATATTTCATGAGTTCATGAGTTATGATTGGACATCCAAACAACTTGATAACAACTTGTATACATATATTGTCTAAACCTGCAGTGAAGGGCTGTGACTGGAGTAAATGTTGGTTAGAAACATTGAGTTGATCAGCGTGGACTGAAATAAAAAAGTAATGCTGAAATAAAACCTTAAATAAATGTATTGATAAAAATCGGAGGATTAAGAAAATTATCTTTTTAAGGTACTGAATTTCAAACCCCAATATCTGTAAAACCTGAGGCCTAATCTAAAGAATTTGAGCTGCGGCTTAAATTTAAGCCACAGCTCAAATATGGTTGGTTCCACTTAAAATTGTATTCAATTTTTCATGATTTAAGCCGGCGCTCAATTGAAACCGGTTTTTGGGGGATTTGAGACGCGACTTAAATTCATTAAATTCGAACACAGATATTCTAGACCTTTAACTTTTCAAGCTGTGAATTCTGTTAGATCAAATATTCAAATTTTTAAATATCTAAGGTTTACAATATTAGGTTGCAAAGATATAGGGATTAGAAAATTTTAGTGTGTGTCTTATCTATAGCGTGGCATTTACGGTTTACATTTTCATGCCTAGAAACAACTTTGTCATGATTAAAAATAAACGAAATGAATTTGTTAGAATTAAACACTTATTAAGCTAGAATAACGACAATATCTTCCACATTATTGATCAGATAAAGGACTATATGTTATACTGATGCAATTCAGGAATAAATCAAATGGATCTCTTTAAAATAATGTTTGTTTTTTTGTAAAATCCCTTTCTAAGTAGTATCTGTTAAATCTAAAATATAAATGTATAGTTCATAGGAAACCTAAATATCTTTAATTTATTTAAATCTTACCTTTCCTAATCCGCTCTCCCCCACAACCATCAGAGTAAATTCAAATCCTTTCTTAACTGCTTTCCTGTAAACCTAAATTTATATTTAAGTACAGGGTGTTTCACCAAACATCATAATTCAATCTTTTATATTTCAAATAATTTGCAGCATATCTTTATCAATCGACTTTTTTAAAGCAATTTCCTCTAATCCTGGCATTTAACACATTTCAGGGCTTCCAAAATTACTGGAACTTCAATCACGTTTTAATTAATTTTTAAAAATCGTTAAAATCTGAAGAAAAAATTCTCCATATCTCTAGTATTCTGGAAAGCACAAAAAAGGCACACCACGTTATCAAGACTAGAGCTAATTTATCATAATTATTTCAAGAAATTTTCTTCAAAGATTGACAAATATATGACGCCTAACATTTCAAAGATCAAAGTTCAGCGACGATCTTAAAATTGTCTATGAACTGTCATGTTTTTTATACGTCTTATATAGAATTATAGATTTTGTTATATTGTCGTATGTGGTGTTAAAATAAAAAATTTAGATTAAAATACAAAACATAGAATTCTAGATTTACCCTATACCTAGAGTGAGTGAGTAGATATATGATAGTAAAACATCTTTGAAAAATAGGCTTTTGTACACAAAACTATTTCTGTTCATTGTCCAATTTCAAATCAAAATATGAGTCTAAAAGTCGTCTTCCTATACCACAGTATTATGGCTCCAACTGTAAGAAATAATCAAAAGAAAGGGTTTGCTAGTTGTGACTGACTTTCTAAATTAAACAGCTAGAGAGGAAGGTGAACCATCTAAGCGATAAACTAATAGATAAAAAAATACATATGTTTTGATTTCAATGTATTTTAATAGAGAATAAACATACTATTAGGATTATTTAAATTTGAATGTGGGAACGGGCTTCTCTTCTGTGAATATCCTGGATGGACGGATTGTTTTCAGTTCATCTAAATAAAATTTTTAAAACTTATTAAAAAATGTTAAGCCACGAAAAAATATTTAGGAGACAAGCTAATATATGCTTTATACACTTCTTTAAGAGTCAGAAATATACGCAATAAAAGAGGAAGCATGAAGATTCAAATCAACAGCAGAGTTGAAATCAGCCCAGGTTTGATGGCAACTCAGGCAGCTGCAAGGCAGCAAGGAAAAAGGGTGGCGATTGAATGTATTCATGCTTTTCTTATAGTGAATGTATTCATGATTTTCTTATAGTGAATGTATTCATGATTTTCTTATAGTGAATGTATTCATGATTTTCTAATAGAATGTATTCATGATTTTCTAATGGAATGTATTCATGATTTTCTTATTATGAATGTATTCATGATTTTCTTATAGTGAATGTATTCTTGATTTTCTTATAGTGAATGTATTCATGCTTTTCTTACAGTGAATGTATTCATGATTTTCTTATAGTGAATGCATTTATGCTGTTCTTATAGTGAAAGTATTCATGATTTTCTTATAGTTAAGTACTCATGATTTTCTTTTAGTGAATGTATTCATGATTTTCTTATAGTGAATGTATTCATTTTTTTCTTATAGTGAATTTAATCATGATTTTCTTATATTGAATGTATTTATGATTTGCTTATAGTGAATGTATTTAATGTATTATTATAATTTTTTTATAGTGAATGTATTCATGATTTTCTTAAAGTGAATGTATTCAAGATTTTCTTATAGTGAATGTATTCAAGATTTTCTTATAGCTAATGTTTTCATGATTTTCTTATAGTGAATGTATTCATGATTTCTTATATAATGTATTCATGCTTTATTTAAAGTGAATGTATTTATGAAATTTTAAAATTTTTATATGCTTTTATATGATCACAAAGGAAATAAAATATTTCACTGCAAACATTTATTATTTATGAGTAGATTTATCGTTTAAAGGTTGTCACTGTAGAGACAACTGTACAAAACATATTTAATCTTTTTTTCATTATGTTTTCCCACTGCTTTTTGTTTTTTTTTCTGATGAAATCTTTATATAAAATGTTAAAAGATAGAGAAGAAAATTTAGTCTTAAAACCGTTGAAAGAGATCAAAGTCTCATCTTTTACATTTTACATTTAATTGGCGAAAAGAGGTCCTAAAATGCTTGTTAAAGAGAATGTAGATGTAATAATTTAAAATTAGTACCCATTTCTAAACGCCCTTGACATAAATTGTCACATCAAACTAAAGTATCTTCACATTTCGTGATCTGTCCCATTAAATATATTTGTCAAGACTGGGAAGTTTGCTAGAACTACACTCTGCAGTTTTCCAATTAAAGTAAACCGCGGTTGACAGGTCATGTCAGGGCCAGGGATTAGTTAAAGAGTTCTAGAAGGAATAAAGTATTCTTAGAACCAAGTTAAACTTTTACTCAAACATTAACTTTAATTCAAACTTATAGAAACTGGAAACTAGAGGGGCATTTTTTAAGCTACCTTCCAATGCCATTTAGTGGAATATGTGATTAAACATGGTACTTCTCACGCAAGAATTTAAAAAAAAAAAAAAAAAAAATTTCTCTAAAGATATTTTATATTACAGAATTTAAAACTTTGAGCAAACTACATAAACGACCATATCTTCATCATTGTTACGCAGATAAAGATTCAGATGCTAAGGAAACGACCAAGGCCCAGAAATAAATAACCATTGGTTGAAAAAAGTCCTAAAACTTGACTCTTTATTTTGTACCTGGTTGCCTTGCATTGAGGGATTCAATGCCGGATTCAGAACTGCTCAGTATATCATCATCTTCAAGAATAACTTCTTTCTAAATCAAAATATTAATTATGAGTTTAAATCCAAAATAATTCGTTAGTTTGAGTTTTAAAAAATTTTAAAATGAAAAATTTAACTTCAGAATTGAATAAATAGATCAATAAACTTTGAAAACAACACCTTTGTGATGTCTTGGGCAGCTTGGGAAGATTCAGGAGACTCATAGAGTTCAATAGTATCAGCAGAATCATCACTGATCTTAGACATACTTCCATCTAATATATTGTTATATATATGAACTAATAGAGCTCAATAGTATCAGCAGAATAATCACTGATCTTAGACATACTTCCATCTAATACAGTGTTCTATATATGAACTTGTAGAAATCAATAGTATCAGAGGAATCATCACTGATATTAGACATACTTTCATCTAATATATTGTTATATATATGGACTTATAGAGCTCAATAGTATTAGCAGAATCATCACTGAACTTTGACATACTTCCATCTGATGTATTGTTATATATATAAACTCATAGAGTTCAATAGTATCAGCAGAATCATCACTGATCTTAGACATACTTCCATCTAATATAGTGTTATATATATGAACTAATAGAGCTCAATAGTATCAGCAGAATCATCACTGATCTTAGAAATACTTCCATCTAATATAGTGTTATATATATGAACTAATAGAGCTCAATAGTATCAGAAGAATCATCACTGATCTTAGACTTACTTTCATCTAATATATTGTTATATATATGGACTTATAGAGCTCAATAGTATCAGCAGAATCGTCACTGAACTTTGACATACTTCCATCTAATATATTGTTATATATAAACTCATAGAGATCAATAGCATTGGCAGAATCATCACTGATCTTTGACATACTTCCATCTAATATATTGTTATATATATATAAACTCATAGAGACCAATAGTATCAGCAGAATCATCACTGATCTTAGACATACTTCCATCTAATATATTGTTATATATATAAACTCATAGAGATCAATAGTATCAGCAGAATCATCACTGATCTTTGACATACTTCCATTATTCCATCTAACATATTGATACAGAAGTATCTAATATATATGAACTTAAAAAAAATGTCTGTTTAAAGTTTTAAAAACGAAACGTTAAAAAAGATTCATATTTTTTTGTGTTTTGTTTTTTTGTTCTAAAGTTTGCCCAAAAAAGTTTAGATTTTTTCAAAACAAAAAATTTAAAAATAAATCATTTGTTTAACTATTGTTTGAAAGTGGGATATATATATGATTTATGCAATGTTGATGTTTTGAGAAATCGTATTACAAAAATGAAATTGTTAATATCGTAATAAAATATTAGATTATAAAAAATGTATAATTTGCATAACCTGGAGAATGCATGTGAGCACTTGAACTGCTACTTCCACTGTAGGATCTTTGACGGCTCTTAACTGAGACAAAAATAGTTAGTTCAGCTAAGCACATCTTTCTCCAGACTCATTTGAATAGTTGAATCGAACTCAGTTTTGAAAGTAGCTTGCAATGTTTGGATCATTTGATCAATGGTTTAATCTAAGAAAAGAGGTGGGGAAAAATGTTTAATTTTTTTTTACAAATTGTACTCCAGGTGTACAAAATAAAAAAGACCCTTTTTTTTTTTTGAGATAAATCTAGCCTGACAAGATTAATCAGTATCCTTATATCAGGTTTCTGTCTTGAATCCTGAATCCTGAATCCTGAATCCTGAATCCTGAATCCTGAATCCTGAATCCTGAATCCTAAATCCTAAATCCTAAATCCTAAATCCTAAATCCTAAATCCTGAATCCTAAATCCTAAATCCTGAATCCTAAATCCTGAATCCTAAATCCTGAATCCTGAATCCTGAATCTGAATCTTGAATCCTAAATCCTGAATCCTAAATCCTAAATCCTAAATCCTACCCCCCTATGATTTTGCCCTTAGAGTTGAGATAGGGGAGTGCGATACATGCCCCTAGTTCAACTTTTAAGTACTGTTCATAAAAAAAACTAACCTCTGATTTGAATGGTTAGGTTGTAAGAGAGGATTTATAAAAAGTTCAAAAAAATTTTCAAATGTATAAGTCTTAGCCATATACATTAATTAATTAAAAAGTTATTTCTGATTTTTTTTGAAACACCGATCCACCATTTGACCGTCCTCCAACCTACCCTGTGCATCCTAAGAAAAATATTATTTTGCAAAATTTGTTCACAACTATTAAATTGAAAAAAGTGAAGAAGTTTTAGCGTTCTAATGTAAGTAAGCCGTTTTTAAGTTATTCAGAAGAAACCACAGGGGGGGGGGGTAAAGAACATGCATACCCAGTTCACAACAGCACCCTTAGCCAGATTTATAATTTGGAAAACATCGTCGTACTTCAAGATTAAAGAGTGTTAAGTTTTGACAGTGTTCTCCATTTTTTAAAGCAGAAATGCGCAATTTCATTTAAAGAAAAACCAAAATGGAAAAATTTAATGCTAAACAAAATAAGTAATTTTATTGATTCTGGATTCTGGATCAGACAAAGGTTGCAGATGGTCTGATTCTGGTCTGGTCTGGTCTGATTCTGGATTCTGGATTCTGGATCAGACAAATGGTCGTTTTAAATCAATAGATGGAGGTTCAATTACGCCAACTACAACATTCTTATGTTCTCTTGAATTTTAAATGTAAAGTTTAAAAATGAAAATAATATTTAAAAAGTACCTTTATATTTCATCATGGTTTCAACTGAGAGTTGGTGTGAAGAGGCTGAGTTTTCTGATCTGAACAAAATATGTATTGTATAAATTATCTAAATAATGTTCAATCAATGGGCAGATGGTAACATCCTTAATCCTTAATCCTAAATTCTAAATCCCTAATCCTAAATCCTGTAGATCCTGAATCCTGAATCCTGAATTCAAAATCCTGAACCCTAAATCCTTAATCCTGAATCTGAATCCTAAATCCTCAATCCTAAATCTTTAATCCTAAATCCTGAATCCCGTAGATTCTTAATCCTGATTCTGAATCTTGAATCCTAAATCCTGAATTCTAATCCTGAATCCTGAATCCTGAATCTAGAATCGTGAATCCTAAATCCTGAATCCTAAATACTGAATCCTGAATCCTGAACCCTAAATCCTAAATCCTGAATCCTGAATCCTGAATCCTGAATCCTGAGTCCTGAATCCTGAGATCCTAAATCCTGAATCCTGAATCCTGAATCCTGAATCCTGAATTCTGAATCCTGAATCCTGAGTCCTGAATCCTAAATACTGAATCCTAAATCCTGAACCCTAAATCATAAATCCTGAATCCTGAATCCTGAATCCTGAATCCTGAATCCTGAATCCTGAATCCTGAGTCCTAATTCCTGAATCCTGAATCTTGAATTCTGAATCCTGAATCCTGAATTCCTGAATCCTGAATCCTGAATCCTGAATCCTGAATCCTAAATCCTAAATCCTGAATCCGAAATCCTAAATCCTGAATCCTAAATCCTAAATCCTGAATCCTAAATCCTAAATCCTGAATCCTAAATCCTAAATTCTAAATCCTAAATCCTGAATACTAAATCCTAAATCCTGATTCCTAAAACCTAAATTCTGAATTCTAAAGCCTGAATCCTAAATCCTGAATCCTAAATCCTGTATCCTAAAACCTGAATCCTAAATCTTGAATTCTAAATCCTGATTCCTGAATCCTGATTCTGAATCTTGAATCCTAAATCCTGAATTCTAATCCTGAATCCTGAAACTTAAATCCTGAACCCTGAATCCTGAATCCTGAATCCTAAATTCTAAATCCTAAATCTTAAATCCTAAATCCTAAATCCTGAATCCTAAATCCTAAATCCTGAATGCTAAATCCTAAATCCTGAATCCTGAATTCTAATCCTGAATCCTGAATCCTGAATCTAGAATCGTGAATCCTAAATCGTGAATCCTAAATACTGAATCCTGAATCCTGAACCCTAAATCCTAAATCCTAAATCCTAAATCCTGAATCCTGAATCCTGAAACTTGAATCCTGAATCCTGAATCCTGAGTCCTGAATCCTGAGTCCTGAATCCTAAATACTGAATCCTAAATCCTGAACCCTAAATCATAAATCCTGAATCCTGAATCCTGAATCCTGAATCCTAAATCCTGAATCCTGAGTCCTAATTCCTGAATTCTGAATCTTGAATTCTGAATCCTAAATCCTGAGTCCTGAATCCTGAATCCTGAATCCTGAATCCTAAATCCTGAATCCTAAATCCGAAATCCTAAATTCTGAATCCTAAACCAAAGTCCTAAATCCTAAATCCGGAATCCGGAATCCTAAATCCTGAATCCTGAGTCCTAAATCCTAAATCCTGAATCCTAATTCCTAAATCCTGAATCCTGAATCCTGAATCCTGAATCCTGAGTCCTAATTCCTGAATCCTGAATCTTGAATTCTGAATCCTAAATCCTGAGTCCTGAATCCTGAATCCTGAATCCTGAATCCTAAATCCTGAATCCGAAATCCTGAGTTCTGAATCCTAAATCCTGAATCCTAAATCCTAAATCCTAAATCCTGAATCCTAAATCCTTAATCCTGAATCCTAAATCCTGAATCCTGAGTCCCAATTCCTGAATCCTGAATCCTGAATTCTGAATCCTGAATCCTGAATCCTAAATCCTAAATCCTGAATCCTAAATCCTGAATCCTGAATCCTGAATCCTAAATCCTAAATCCTGAACCCTGAATCCTAAATCATGAATCCTAAATCCTGAATCCTGAATTCTGAATCCTTAATCCTAAATCCTAAATCCTAAATCCTGAGTACTAAATCTTTAATCCTAAATCCTTAATCCTAAATCTTGAATTCTAAATCCTAATTCCTGAATCCTGATTCTGAACCTTGAATCCTAAATCCTGAATTCTAATCCTAAATCCTGAATCTTAAATCCTGAACCCTGAATCCTGAATCCTGAATTCCTGAATCCTGAATCCTGAATTCTAAATCCTAAATCCTAAATCCTGAATCCTAAATCCTAAATCCTGAATCCTAAATCCTAAATCCTGAATCCTAAATCCTAAATTCTGAATCCTAAATCCTGAATACTAAATCTAAATCCTGATTCCTAAAACCTAAATCCTGAATCCTAAATCCTGTATCCTAAAACCTGAATCCTAAATCTTGAATTCTTAATCCTGATTCCTGAATCCTGATTCTGAATCTTGAATCCTAAATCCTGAATTCTTAACCTGAATCCTGAAACTTAAATCCTGAATCCTGAATCCTGAATCCTGAATCCTGAATCCTAAATTCTAAATCCTAAATCCTGAATCCTAAATCCTAAATCCTCCTAAATCCTGAATCCTAAATCCTGAATCCTAAATCCTGTATCCTAAAACCTGAATCCTAAATCCTAAATCCTGAATCCTAAATCCTTAATCTTTAATCCTAAATCCTTAATCCTAAATCTTTAATCCTAAATCCTAAATCCTGAATCCTAAATCCTAAATCCTGAATCCTGAACCCTGAATCCTAAATCCTAAATTCTGAATCCTAAATCCTGAATCCTAAATCCTAAATCCTGATTCCTAAATCCTGAATCCTAAATCCTGAATCCTAAATCCTGTATCCTAAAACCTGAATCCTAAATCCTAAATCCTGAATCCTAAATCCTTAATCTTTAATCCTAAATCCTTAATCCTAAATCTTTAATCCTAAATCCTAAATCCTGAATCTTGAATCCTAAATCCTGAATCCTGAATCCTGAATCCCGTAGATCCTGAATCCTGAATCCTGAATACTGAGTCCTAAATCCTGAATCCTAAATTCATAAATTCGTATTCTTTAGGCGACCCTCCATGCAAGTTTATCAAATATTGATAAATGAAATTGAACAGTTAAAAATAAACAAACATAGACATCTATTACATAATAATACGTGAGCAGACAAAGCTTTTAAGGGTATTGTTGTAAATTCGAAAGTTTTTACATAGACGCTTACTTGAAATTAAGCTTACAGTCTTTTTCAGACTTTTTTGTTTCTAAATAAATTATAATCTTAGATAAAATATTAACAACTAGAAATTCAAGGCGCTTCGCGCCCTTCTTTCTAGCCTTAGAGGGCGCTTCGCGCCCATCTTCTAAATTAGTTGTGAACATGTTCTCTTTGTGTACATCGTAAAACAAAACAAAAATAATTCGCGGATTTTTACAAAAAATTTCGCGGATTTTCAAAATTTTTAAAAATTTAATGACGATCGAATTTTGATAGAGACAAATATTTGAAATTTTGATTTTTCATAAACCTTCCCTGTGGTCACGTGATGTCCCACACAAAATTTGGGCCCGATCGGTTCAGCCGTTTTGACGTTTATTGGATACAAACAAACAGACAGACAGACAGACAAGCCAAATTTATATATAGATGAAAAGAAGAGGATTTCGAACTGAATCATATTTATGAATAAGAACAACTAACAAACAAACAAACAAACAAACAAACACAAGATAAATATATTATTTCCCATTTCTTTTATTGGTTATTGAATAGTAATAACATTTATTGAAATAATTTTTAAGGTAAAATTAGAAAATATTTTACCCCTGTTCTTTTAATCCGTATACATTGAAGCCTTATATTATTAATAAGGATTAATTAGCCTTTAATAAATTATTTACTCAATCAATCAATCAAAATTAGTTTGAAATATTGAATTATGACATTTTGTGCTTTTATACATTTTCACTTGCAATGGAACCCATTTAATTGTATCAATAACCCATTTTCGGCAAAAATACCAAACGCAATAACCCATTTTTGGCAAAAATATCGACCACAAATAACACATTTGTTAGTCCCGGGTCGAATTCAGACTATTCTTTCAATATTTTATTGTCTTATGCTTTAATTAATATTTCTTAAATAAATATATATTCAAAAAGTTGTAAAACAATTTAAGCATGAATATGATGGATTGGGTGTCAATTCCTCCCCCCCCCTCCCATCATTTTTTGACATACACTAACGGGCCTAAAATTCTGAATAATCTTCAGTAAATAAACCTTTTACATATTAGGATTTTTACATTATTATATTACATATTAGGATTTGCGTCAAAATTACCAATTGTATTAGTAACAGTTTTATAATTTTTGTTGTTTGTTTGTTGTCTGGTTGAACAATGGTTTAGTTTATTTCAATTAATGGTCTATAATTAGTGTTAGGGGTAATTACTCAATACACAACAACAAACTAACCAATACCCCCCTCCTTCCTTGCACCCACCCCCCTTTCCGTGCCTACCCCCACCCCTTTGCAATACAAGACTAAACCACAACGTATACTTTTTTACACTGTATGTATGTCTGTTTTGGTATTGTGTTTGTGTCCAAGTTTAACGCTTGATTGCATCTATCTCAAATTTAGGTTAGAAAATGATTAGATACAATTTAAGGACCTGTAATCGAAATTTGAAGATATACGCCATTGTTAGAGAAGGATACTTTTAAAACCTTTAAATAAAAATAATAAAATAAAAGCTTTAAATATTTATTAATAATAATCTTAACTAAAATCAGCTTTATTTCTTTAATTAAAGAATAAGTTGAAACATGAAAAAACTATTTTATCAAATTTCAATCTAATCATTTTGCCAGCATATATACTATAGGGTGAGTAAAAAAAAATGAGATTTGCGGCGCCTGGTCGCAAAATTGTAAAAAGAAAATTCGCAATTTTCAGTTCTGGTCTAACTTTTATGCATAAGTTATTTAAATTCTCTAGTTCCTTTCTTCTTAGTATATTTTAAAGTTATAAATAATACGCTGTTTAGTTCTTTTTCCTTTAAGATTAGGCTTAGAACTGAAAATTGCAAATTTTCTTATTACAATTTTGCGAATTATCTGTGATTCTGTAATTTAATCTTTATAGAATTTTAGATTTTGCTTGAAATAATTTATATACAAATTTCTGATTTTGGAAGAAAAAAGATTCGCGGATTTATTTTGGGCCATTGGATACCAAAAAAATTAAAAATTTTCAAAAAATATTGATAAAATACCGTACGGGAGAGTTGCACAAAGATACAATTTTGCACCAGGCGCCGCTGATCACACTTTTTTTGACTCACCTATACCATGGGAGAACCAGGAGATAAACCAAACCTAGTCTCTATGTATCGGTATACCCGGAGAAGCAGAGGGAGATAAATCTATCCCCCTCGTACACCCCTGAACGTTGATTATATTGGCTTTTTTCTAGTGTGAAACACGTTTGAGTCTGATAATTCCAATATGTTTTCCTGAAGTAGAAATGCGTATGTCACTCCAGCAGAGAAACCGCCATCGAAAATAATCAGTTTTTAAAATTGTAAACATTGATATCTAATGGATACTTGATGAGATAACGCCTGTAAGGGCAGTGTTGTCTACGTATGAAGAGTAACCTGAAATTACACATACAGTCCTATTATAAACTCTTTAAACCCCACCCGAACATGTTTTTAACATCAGAATCCTAGCTTAAAATCATGCAAACAAAATCTTGAATGGGATTATATTTGAGTTCAAACTACTCTGCTTTAACATTATTAGAATTAAAAATTAGACTATATTATATTACATTGGTCTTTATCTTTATGTTGCCAAGGCAATAATTAACAAGAAAGATTTAAAGTTTAAAAGTAGAAATGATTTACGACCGAGACGAGATGTCAATAAAAACCTCTGACCCTCTGTGCACACCTTGTATCTTGCTTCTAATCTATTTTCTAGTTTCGCTTCATGAATTTTACGATTTAAAAATTAATTAATTATTACTACGTCAACCTTGAAGAAATGACTGATTACGCTAAATGTTTAAACTTTAATGTCACTCAGGGACTTGTATATTAATCTATATATATATATAGATTAATATATATATATATATAT
The DNA here is from genome assembly GCF_000591075.1 of Eurytemora carolleeae. Classification (NCBI taxonomy): domain Eukaryota; kingdom Metazoa; phylum Arthropoda; class Copepoda; order Calanoida; family Temoridae; genus Eurytemora; species Eurytemora carolleeae. The sequence goes on along the minus strand of NW_019397515.1, from coordinate 30,971 downwards.
ATATATATATATATATCGTACATATATATATATATATATATATTTGAACTGTCAAGTCAAGTTGTCATGATACAGTGGTTTGTTTGCATCCAATAAAGTCAAGTTGTCATGATACAGTGGTTTGTTTGCATCCAATAAAGTCAAAACGGTTAAACTGATAAGGCCAAAGGAATTGAGTTTTTGCCACAAACTTAAATTTCCTAATTCCAATATCTTAGCGACCTGATGTTGTACACATTTGATATTTCAAACTTAGATAAGTTAAGCTAACATAATTCATTGTTTGAAATATCAAAGGTTTACGTCATTTGGTTGGGACAATACAAGGACTAGAAAATCAGAGTTTGTTGCAAAGACTCAATTTCTTTCTTAGGATCTCACATGATAATAGGATACGATTTATGGTCAGTCGAAATTAAAATATTTGACTCAAAGTAATCGAATTTTTATCACAAACTCTAATTTTATAATAGCTATATCTCGTCAGCCCGATGTCGTAGACCTTTGACATTTTTAACAATGCATTTTGTTAGATCAATAGTCTTAAAGTTTTAAAGTCATGTTTACCTGAAATTATAAGGTTTGGTGTTTTTCTCTTCTATTTTCCTTGGCTCACTCTGCTTCAATCCTGTCTTGGGTGTACTTGGAGTTCTCTTGGAACCTGGTAGAATGCTCTTGGAGTCGGGTAGAGTGCTCTTGGAGGCAGTTATATTGCTCTTTATGTTGCTTTTTGAACCAGATAAATTGATCTTAGATCCAGTTAGTTTGCTCTTAGAGTCAGATATGTTACTGTTAGATCCAGAAACTATGCTTTTAGAGCCACCTGAATTGCTGTTGGTTCCAGGTTTGCTCAACGTAGAAGTATTTGCTCTGGGTCTAGGATTATGAGCTGTAGGTTGAGGTGTACCCAGAGAATGGATTGTATTCTGAGAACCTGATTTACCTCTAAGGCTTATTCTGCTCTGCATACTGACTTTTCTGTCACTGCTCTCTCTGCTCTGAGAGACAGCTCTGCTCTGCTGAGGAGCAGCTCTGCTCTGCTGAGGAGCAGCTCTGTTCTGCTGAGACACCGCTCTGCTATGAGCACCAACTCTGCTTTGCTGAATTCCTTTATTTTGGGAGTTTATCATGTTTGGAACTATTTTCCCAGTTTGTTCCTTTAATCCCGGCTGGCCTATTATCCTATTGAAAAAAGAATCTATGAAAAATGTATTTTTATTTATCATTTTTGACCGGATGATTAAAGAAATGAATAAAAATTGTCTTTTAAAGGGACTGTAAGCGTAATTTTAGATGACCCTCCATTTCCGATTTAAAACGGTTCCATTAAAACCTTTGAATTATCAAGAATGAATGAGATATCCATGTTTTAAACCATGACAATGTATTACTTTCAATGAAGGCTTCTCTATAAGTCAAGTCAAATGAAACACTTTTTAAGCAAGGGAAAAAAAGAGACGATAATTTCCACATGATTGATGTTGTACATCGTTGTAAGTCGGCATGTAAAGTATTTTTTTCATTGATTTTGAATTTTAGAATGAAACTGATGAATAAAATGTACCTGGCCCGTGAGAATGGGTTATCTTGACCTGTCCTATTCAGAAACAAATCAAATTCATATTTTTAAAAGAAAATTGACAATTTTTAACATTTAAAAAAATAATTAGTTTAAATTTAAGAAACAGAAAAGAAATTAAAAAAGTAAAAATATTTTCACTCGTTAAACTAAAGAATCTCTTTGAAATATGTTGAGGAATTAATATTTCTTTGAAATGATTTATTTTGATTAATTTTTGTCTAAATTAATGTCCCTGGTTTGGTGGCTTTGGCTTCCTTGTGTCATACTGTTGTTCAAACCACCTGGAAACAGAAATAAATTTAAAATTTAAGAAGTCTTATAAAATATATAAAAAATTTAGAATACAGTACAGTAGAGTACAGTACAGTACAGTACAGTACAGTACAGTACAGTACAGTACAGTACAGTACAGTACAGTACAGTACAGTACAGTACAGTACAGTACAGTACAGTACAGTACAGTACAGTACAGTACAGTACAGTACGAACCAGAAAATTCTGGAATAGGAATTCGTCTTTTAGACTTTAAATAGTTTCATAAACACGAGACTCATCAAATGTGCAGTTTAAAGAGACCCATTTTACTAGTAAAGCTATTTGCTTTGTAACAACATCAAATGCACTTCTTTAATGTCGACTTCCTATTCTTTAGTTTTCTGGTTAGCACTGAAGAAAAACATTAAAAAGTCGTAGATTTATAAGATATAAAAATTAAGCAATTACATTTCTATCTCTTCCAAAATATAAGAAATGACGTTTGAACCTTTATTTTTTTCAAAAAAATATTTAATTTTTAAAAATTCTTCTGTTGACATCTCTCTAGCATCATCCATATTGTCTAACAACAATTAACATCAAATCTTTGAATTGATTTTTTCGAAAATTCTAAACTTAATCTACATACCGCCACCACCCTCAACTCCTAATATTTTAATTTCTTTTTAAACGTCACATTTCCACAATTTTCACAATGACAATTCTCATTGTACACTTTTTCTTTTTAACTTATGCTGGATCATAATGCATCTTTTGTGCATGAAATACCATGGTTATAAGAATGAAGGCTGAACCATGAATATAAGAATGAAGGCTGAACCATGAATATAAAATGAAGGCTGAACCATGAATATAAGAATGAAGGCTGAACCATGAATATAAGAATGAAGGCTGAACCATGAATATAAGAATGAAGGCTGAACCATGAATATAAGAATGAATGCTGAACCATGAATATAAGAAGGAAGGCTGAACCATGAATATAAGAATGAAGGCTGAACCATGTATATAAGAAGGAAGGCTGAACGATGAATATAGGAATGAAGGCTGAACCATGCATATAGAATGAAGGCTGAACCATGAATATAAGAAGGAAGGCTGAACCATGTATATAAGAATGAAGGCTGAACCATGTGTATAAGAAGGAAGGCTGAACCATGAATATAAGAATGAAGGCTGAACCATGAATATAAGAAGGAAGGCTGAACCATGTGTTTAAGAAGGAAGGCTGAACCATGAATATAAGAATGAAGGCTGAACCATGCATATAGAATGAAGGCTGAACCATGAATATAAGAATGAATGCTGAACCATGAATATAAGAATGAATGCTGAACCATGTATATAAGAAGGAAGGCTGAACCATGTGTATAAGAAGTAAGGCTGAACCATGAATATAAAATGAAGGCTGAACCATGTATATAAGAAGGAAGGCTGAACCATGTATATAAGAATGAAGGCTGAACCATGATGAAGGCTGAACCATGAATATAAAAATGAAGGCTGAACCATGTATATAAGAAGGAAGGCTGAACCATGTATATAAGAATGAAGGCTGAACCATCCATGTATATAAGAATGAAGGCTGAACCATGAATATAAGAATGAAGGCTGAACCATGAATATAAGAAGGAAGGCTGAACCATGTATATAAGAAGGAAGGCTGAACCATGTATATAAGAAGGAAGGCTGAACCATGAATATAAGAATGAAGGCTGAAATGAATAAGTTTTGTGCGCAGTCGTCTTTGATTTCGTAGATCCCCCTGTATATTACATATTATCACGTTTAGTCACTTAACATTTAAGCTAACTATATGAATTTGCAAATTTTTCCTTGTTTCTTGCAAAAAGATTGCAAATAGGTTTACTGGACTGGTTGCTGGTGGGACTGATATTTAGTTAATAGTTTCACATTAATTTTAGTACTTTGTTGTTCAAAGTTAAACCCTCATTTATGGTTGGACATAGATTTAGAAAGATCTACTACAATTGTAGAGACAGGGTGAGAAGTCTCATCTGATGAAACGTTTGTTTAGAATATCGTTAATATTGAACACACTATCTTCATATTCAATATAGACATTTTCAAGTTTTTAGGATAAATACTCAATTAAAGGTATTCCTACAGATTCCTATAGATTCTTACTGATTCAGAAACCAAATTGTTGGACTTTTTAACTTATTGCTATTTGAACTTTTTTTTTAAATTTTACAATTTGAGCAGTAATAACTTTATTTATTTAAAAAAAACACAAACAAATAAGAAAACACTGAAATTGTGGAATATGACGTTTTGAGATTGTAATTGCTTTTTCAAAATTTTAGATAATTTCGGTAATTTTTTTGCTTACTTAAATTGTATCGAACCTTTAACTTTGCAACCGGAAGGTGCAAACCTTTGATATTTTAAACCAAAATTATTTAATCCTATAGAATTTATAGATTGAAATATCTCAGATATACAATATTGGGTATCAAAGATATAGGGATTAGAAAACAAGAGTTTGAGACTCAGTTTCTTTCATCCAAGGTTTATTGGGGTCAATTATAGAAATAATACGAGATTGCATTTTAAATTAAAATGTTCAACAGTTCAACTAATTAGTCCTCTGTTTCCTTGCTAGAGAAATAAACCTTGAAACATTAAGAAATAGATTAAACAGATCGTAACATTTCACAAAATAAACACAGATTAAACAGATCGTAACATTTCACAAAATAAACACAGATTAAACAGATCGTAACATTTCACAAAATAAACACAGAACAAACCCGGTGTTGCATGTATTTCAAATGAATTCAAATCCGTTATTTTTTTAGTCAAAAATAATTGAATCGTCATATTTGGCCTAGATTGAAAATATTAAACAAAAGGTTGATTTAGGTGTTTTGGTAAAATCCACGGGTCCTGGGTCCTGGGAGATTATATAAAAAAAAAATCATGGGCTTTCGAAGTTTCGACGAAAAAGTTCATAAAAGCCTTTTTAAACTTCGCATCCGGGTTATACATGGCCATTTTTAGAAAGTGATAAAACTTATATTGGGGAAAAAATATGATATTCGTCATGAAAAATATTTAAAAACATTTGTCATAACATTTTACTCCCGACCCTGCTATTTTTACTCCAAACCCTCCAGATCTGCCATCCTCCCCTCACTGTTATAACTTCATTAAAACATTCAAAAATTAAATTGTTATCTGAGTGATATCCAAAAAAATGTACCACAAGTAAGAACAAGAATATAATGGAACTTTCCTTTTTCTCTTAATTATAAAATTTGGTAATTTGAAACTGAATTATTTTAATAAAAAGTGCCTGATTAAATTTTTCAGAAATATATCCGTAGCAACAATTGCAGATTACACATTCCTCAGTTTAAAATTCGGTGTTGGTAATGGACCAAACTTCTGTAGAGTAAAAAAGTAGATGTTAGTTCCACATTTATTGAAAATGTCGACCCTCGTCAGTTCTTGAGATTGTTTCTGTCACAAAGGTTAAAACTAACTCAATGGCATATTTATGATACAAGACGAACTCTACAGTTCTCTGGTTCTTAATGTAAATCCACTGGTATTAAAGAAACCAGGAAAATTGTAGAAACTAAAGGAGTCAATCAAATCAATTCATCAAAGGTATAAAATGGATTCATAGTAACAAATAATTAATAGAAAAAGAAAATTTAAAAATTAACTTGAAAGGCCTATAACAGTATTTGAATAATGTAATAATAATAATAAAGTTTAAATTTTCAAAACTCGCAATTCACTAACTATGTGAACGTGCAATTGAAAAAGATTGATTTTCAGCTTTAAAAACAAGTTCTATATATAAAAAATGTTCTTTTAGATTTTCTGTGAATTGTAATTCTCAAATATTATTTTTACTTTAATTCTTTTCACTGCTTAAACATTTCTCACAACCTTTTGTAGATTATTCAGAAAAATAGCTTTATATAAAGACGACATTCAGCAAAAATTAAATTTCAAGGTGGTCGGAAGGGTAAGAAATTCAAAAATTGTCTCCATTTTAAATTTACTTTTTTAAGAAGCCACAATTAATCTATATATAAATTTGGCTTGTCTGTTTGTCTGTTTGTATCCAATAAACGTCAAAACGGCTGAACCGATCAGGCCCAAACTTTTTGTGGGACATCTAGGGACTCCAGGGAAGGTTTATGAATGATTGAAATTTTAAATATTTGTCTCCATCAAAATTCGATCGTCATTAAATTTCTTAAAATTTTGAAAATCCGCGAAATTTTTTGTGAAAATCCGCGAATTATTTTTGTTTTGTTTTACGATGNTCATGATCTCCACAGCCTGCAGCTCATGATCTCCACAGCCTGCAGCTCATGATCTCCACAGCCTGCAGCTCATGATCTCCACAGCCTGCAGCTCATGATCTCCACAGCCTGCAGCTCATGATCTCCACAGCCTGCAGCTCATGATCGCGTATGTTTAGAAAAGGAGAGTGTCATATTAAACCATTATATGTTTAATAAGATAACTTCAGCTGTCAACTTTTAAAAGTGTTTAATTCTGACGATTCCCTTCCCTGCTTTTTAAGCAGAAAAGCGCAAGTTACTTTATAGAGAAACCACTAACATAGCTTTTAAGGATACAGTTGTTAATCAGACGTGCTATCTTTTGTTTTTTGTTATATGAGAGTTACTTGAGATAACAGTGTAAAAGAGCTGGATTTATAGTATTAATCGATGATTAAATTACAAGGTAAAGAATTTAATAATGTATATTTAATAATACAATATTAAAGAATTCATAAAATTGTTAATTTTGAACATTTGTGGGAAAAAAAGGTTTTAAAGTAAAAAAAAGTAGTTTGCAATCAAAACCAACTTTTTTTTGCGATAGCAATAATCGGAATTGGTAAATTTAAACCTTCTCTCACACTCTAATTTTCTTATCTTATATCTTTGCAACGTAATCCCATAGACTTTTGATATTATAAAGTATGAATTCAGACCACCCCCACCCTCTACCCCAAAAAAAATTAAATAAACAGACACAAAGACAGAAAAAACTTAAAAGTATAAATATTTCACTATAGGTTCCGAAGTTGCTAGCTAACTGAAGTGGAGTTTGGTCCAAATATGAAAAATATTTCTAGAATGATATATCCTTAATATCCTTGTACCATGAAAACTGTGGGTTCCACTTTAATACTTTAATTGCTACTCGTCATTTTCATTTATTAAATTAAGAGTGTTCAACGTGTTAAAATGTGGTTTTTTTTGTTTGCATCCCCCCCCTTCCCCCCATATCATAGTTTTATACATTTTAAATTTACAAAAATAATTTTTATAAAAATTTAATTGCTTGTTTTGCATGCACTGTTATTCACTATTATTGAAAACTTTTGAACCTTATATACGAAATTATTTAAAGTATTAAATAATTATAATGGAAATGAAAAACATATTTCAAAACATCTAATTTCATCAAAAACGTTTATTAAATTGTTTGTGGTATCTACTTCTATAGATTCAAAAGATTTTGTCAATATTTTTAGAGAGTTTTTTTTACGTCATTACTTTAGGTATAAAGGAATATAAAAAATATTAAATTGAATGAGTAATTTGTTTTTGATTAAAACAAAACGTTTAACTATTAATTTGATTATAAAAGAGAAAACCTAGAAAATTCATGACTGGAATTAGAGAAATGAACTCTGGCCCTAATTAAAATTTTTAAACCCTATATCTTAAAAAATTAATGTCGTAGACCTTCAATATTATATATAAACTATCAATTAATCAATTATCAAAAAGTGTATTTTGATATATGAACGTGTTGTGTCTGCAGGTTTAATAGATATGGAGATTAGAAAACTAAAGTTTGAGGCAAGTGTTTTGTAATATTTTGAATTGATAAAATATATTGGGACTCACTGTCTAGTTGTTGCTCCAATACTGACTGGTCAAAGAGAACTGAATTACGGGAACTCTAATTTGAAACGGACGTAGGTTACAAGACAGTGGACGTAGATAAATGAATAAATAGATAGACAGATTTAATAGATAGATAGATAGATAGATAGATAGTTAGATAGATCAATATACAGACAGACAAACAGACTGATTGATAGATATATATATTAAGTTAGTTAGATAGATAAATAAATAGATATTTAGATAGTTAGATAGATCAATATACAGACAGACAAACAGACTGATGAATAGATATATATATATTTAGTTAGATAGATCAATATACAGACAGACAAACAGACAAATTGATAGATATATATAGATAGATAGATAGATAGAAAGATGGGTAGATAGATATATAGAAAAACAGACAGACAGACATTCAGATTGATAGATAAATAGATATATGCAAAGATTATTACACTTATTAATTAGATTAATTTGTTCTCAATTTAATAAATACAGAGGCCCCATAGTAAATCTAGATAAGTTACGTTGTACATTGTAAATACATTATACATTAGTAAATATGCAAATCACGTATTGGGATTAACCCAATTTAGAAATGTAGACATAGATAGCTGATCGTGCCCATTGGTTTGGTATTGATCAATTATTTGCTTGTTTCTTTTTAGACATTGATAGCTGATCAGTGATCATGCCCATTGATTTGGCATTGATTTTTTAAAAGCTTGTGTCCGTGTTGACGTCAATGGCTGACGAGTTTGTATACGGTTTTAACCATTGATAGCTAAGTGAAACTGAACTGCTCCTGGATAGATACGGATTTGAGATCCCCGTATAGAGTATCAATACTCTTTCTACCATTGATTTTATCGACTCCATGTTATATATTGAATTCTTCATTTGAACTTTAAAAATGTTAATTTAAAAAAATGCCTGTAGGGCTGTTGGGGGGGGGAAATAATATTAAGAGCAGAACTGCCTGAAGCATTGTACAGTATAGTAGGTGTTAGGGGTGTGAACAGAANGGGGGTTTAAATCCTTCTATTTCTACAGTATATGAGTGTAGAGATGGAGTGTAGTAATGTTTGCACAATCTGTTTTCTAATACAACAATTCCCACGTAGTCTGACATTGGATATACTAACTGCTTACTGCTTACTGCTTACTGCTTAGCTTAAAGGGAATGTAAGCGTAATTTTAACAGGCTCTTATTGCCAAGAGGGTAATATCCAATTTAGAACTTTAAAACTAGTGTTTATCTAAACTGATTAGGCAAGATTTCAAAAATATTCATTTTCTATCATTTCTAGAAAATGAATATTATTATTTTTAGATATTAAACAGCTTGCAGTCAAAGCGTTTAACTATAAAATGTAGAAATGCAGGATCCCTTGAAATAACGCTTACAGTCCCTTTAAACAGAAAAACGGCATTGATGAATTAACCATATTTTATAATTTTCTATTCTACTCTTTTAAAAATATGGATTATTTTGAACAAATTGTCATCAGGGAACTCAAAAAACGCCTCAAAATCAAATTTTCTGATTCTCATGATTTCTTGTATCTTTGTAATTGTTTATCAATAGTTGTACAATGCACAATGTCACATTATATAAAACAAAGCAAAAATATCAATAACATATATCAGGAAAACGCCAAAATATAATGACAAATTAGGTTTTACTAAACGTTACAATTAAAGGTTCTAAACATCAAAAACAAATAAGATAATCTTACAAATACCAAAACATCTAGCTCCTAATTTAAGCATTAAAAAAATAGAGATTAATTCATTGTGTTTTTATTGCAATACATTTTTAGAAAAATTGTTAAATTGAACAGTTGGCATTTTAACACAAAGGAATGCAATAATTAATTTTTACCCTTTTCAAAAGAAAATGTCGTCAAACAATTATCTTTTTTGTTTATGGTTTAGTGAATATAATGCCTAATGTAATCTGATGACTATGCATTGTCCCAGGAGGGGATTCAGCTAATCATTCTTACTCTTATATTTACACCCTACAGACACATATTGTCTAGAAGACATGTTTCACAAAAAAGGAAAAATTATGAATAATAGAAATATGAAAAAATGAAATAAAAGGTATATAGAGAAAAATCATATTTAAAAAAACAGTAACACCAAAAAATATGAAGAGATTGGGATTTTAAATGCAAAAAATATTGACACATATTGTCTATAAGGAACATATTATTACAAAATTATAAATAATAGAAATATGAAGAAAAGAAATGAATATGTAATATCTTAAAAAAATCATATTTAAAAAGAACAATTATTGTTATAATAAACATGCTAAAAAGAAATCAATAAAGAATTGTGTTGCGTTAGCTTTGGGTTAAATAGGTGTTTTAAACGCAAAAAAAGAAGAATACTTAATTTTTTTAAATCCAGCTATTTTTGTCTGTATACAATATATACAAACGGATTTCTTAAAAATATTAGTATTTTTTAAAAATTTATGAAAAATGAATGGATATAAAAGATTTAGATTTAGAACAAAACAATTTGATTTTCATAGCTCTCAATACAAATCAAAAATAATTTATTTCTTACTAAAGAACTAGCTTAATTACAAATTAATGCATTTAAATTCTTACTTATGTGCTTGTGAACACCTTATTTCATCCAAATAATGCAATGCCCGATTCACTTGGTAACCTTGAAACCTTTATTTGATCATAGAAGATATTGTTGTTTTAACTGTTTAATTCTAATAATGACTATAGTTTTCCTAAAGAAGAAATGCGCTTAGCGTTTTTTTTTGAAAAATAGGCATTTTATACTTTTATACATTTTATACCTTCTGGAAACTAAATGCATTAGAAAATTATATAAATATATAAATATTGATTAAAATATTAAAGAATAAAGATTTTCACGCATTTTTATTTCAAAATAAACGAAAATATGATAAAAATGGAGATTTCTTGACATCCAAAGCGATAACATTTTGAACGAAATGTGAAAAAAATGCTAAATTTTCACGAAACCATTTCCCCTTTTAGCTGGAAACCTTAGTTTGGACAGTTTTTTAAAATTCCATAGGGAACGACAGGTATTAGTCATAATGTAATGATGTTGTGATTTTGTTGATCTTTTACGATCAGCGGTTCAAGGGATTTTAAGATCGTTGCGATCATAGTTATCTAGAGGTACTATACACCTGTTGTATATACATAAATGACGGTTAATTTTGTTGTTTACTTGAAAATTCGGGAACAAGCCAAGCTGAGTTTATTTATAACCCAAGCAACGCCGTCCCTTATCTCGGAGGGCATTGTGCTGGGCATAGGCCGGGAAAGCTAGGGTTAAAATCCAAGCAGGGTTCCCGGAAAAAAGACAGTTCAACACGAACCCTTTCGATGTGAGGTGGAGGAATATCCTGATCATCCTTCTACCGTTGACAGCTATTTATTTTGCATATCGATCGTATAGTATTTTCTTTCTCAATGTTTGTATAAAGTAAAATAAATTATAAAACCGTCTCTCGGAATATTTGTCGTATGAGTTGTTGCATTGAATTTTTTATCATATTTTAGAATAAGTATAGTTTTTTAAGTCCGGTGTTTACTATTTTTATAATCAAAATAACTTTATTTAGATGTTTTTTTGTAGTGTTAATACAGAGGCCATAGTATAGATAATAGAGGTCATAGTATAGATAATAGTGGTCATAGTATAGATAATAGAGGTCATAGTATAGATAATAGAGGTCATAGTATAGATAATAGAGGTCATATTATAGATAATAGAGGTCATAGTATAGATAATAGAGGTCATAGTATAGATAATAGAGGTCATAGTATAGATAATAGAGGTCATAGTATAGATAATTAAATAAAGAATTTTTTTCAATGTTTTGAATTTCCGAAGCAGATAATTAAAAATTTTGGTTTTTCAACCCAACAGTCTTGCGCATTTTTTTTAATGTTGCGAAAAAGTTGCGAAACCAAAAACTGTCTTAAGATAGTTAAGCAGAAGAAATTGTTGTTATTAAAATAAAAACTACTATCATAATCTCAAGAAGGATTTACTAAACTGAAATTTTCATTTACATTTTCTGTGTATAAAGTAAAAACGGTGAGTGGTTTTTATGATCTCAATTATACATTTTAAACTGTTTTCTAACTACTGCATTAGCTCCAACTGCAACTGCAAGAAATTTTTTATCTACATGGTTCATTCTTCTTAAACTTTCTGATTAGTCCAGAAAATCTTAATTTAGACCTAGTCCCATTGGCGACATAATAATTTCTTAAATTTTGTACATGGTGTCCCACGAAACATGACAGTTGGTGAATAGTTTAAAATGTCTTCTTCTATAATATTTAAGTTCTTTGTTACCAAAGAGAATAATAATAAACATCCTTATTATAGTAAAATTGATTTCTAAGTAAATTTAAGTAAAGATTTTTTAAACTAAATAAACTGCAAAAAGTCTTTAATATCGTATACAGCATATAGAAGAAGACATTCAAAACTATTTACCAACTGTCATGTTTTGTGGGACTCCCTGTATTTCAATGTTGTGCTAAATGTATTACGCACATAAATAACAAGTTTTGGCCTGCAAGAAACCCGCAATGTAAGTCAAAGGGACTTGGTTCACAGATATTGAAAATTGTAACATACATTTTATTTTATACATATCGATTCACAGAATCGTGTCAAAAATTATACAAATCAGCAGGTTTGTTCTTTTAAAGATCGTATTCGGAAATGATGGAGAATGTGGGTTCCTTCACTCAGTTTCTTAAATCTTCCCTAAAAACAAAAGAAAACCAAAATTATTTATTTATTTTAATTTTGCAGTTTTATATTTAATCGGGGTCCATTCAATTTAAATAGATTATCAAATACAATAGGTAGCAACAGAAATATGGACCAATTATACACGACGTCACAATTGTGTCAAATATAGCAAGGAAAACGAAATTTTCTCCCATTAGTTGACATGTTTTCCAACTTCCAAGATTAATTAAAAAAGTGTAAAAACAGAAAATAAAGAGCACATAAAATTGCACCTATTTTACTGTGAGATAAGCACTTTACTTTAAAATTATCACTATTATCAATATTATCTATAGTTGTCTTATATTAGTTGACATGTTTTCCAAGATTAATTAAAAAGTGCAATAAAAGAAAATAAAGAATACATAAAATTGCACTTATTTTAATGTAAGATAAGCACTTTGTTCTAAAAATGTCACAAAATTATTAATAGTTTGTCGGACACAAAATCTGAATTGACACTTGTGACGTCAATATACAGCTGCACTGAGAGCGTACAAATTCTTCGTTGCCATCTATTGCACTAGATTTTATTTGATTTAATTCATAAGCAAACTGGGATGGGTAGCATAACTGAGTAACTACAAGCCTGCAAGAAATGTCGTCTTACTTGTTCCAATCTTTCGCACCGAGTAACAAAAATACTAGATTTCAGTTTTTAAAATTCTATAATTATTTTTAAGGCCCCTATTATCGAGTAACCCTCTGAGGGTGGGGGGCTCTTTTAATATTACATCTGCCAGGCCCCTAGATTTTTATTAACTGAGTACTGACCATTCGTATAAAATAAATTTTAGAGATAAATATGTTCTAAGGAAATCCAATGATTTAGTTTTTAAATCAAAGAAAAGTTTATAATGAGAAAAACTTGATGCAAATTGATAAAGATGCATAATTCACACATGTTCAGAATCAATAAGTTGGGACTACATACAAAATATAATGTACAAAATTATTCTTTATTCTTACATTTTACTAATTTTCTGTTGTCTGTTGCATAATGTCTTTTATCTGTTGTCCATTGTACGTTGTCTGTTGTCTGTTGTCTGTTGTCTACTTTCTGTTGTCTGTTGTTTGTTGTCTGTTATCTGTTATGTGTCTGTTATTTTTAATATGTTGTCTGTTGTCTATTGTATGTTATGTGTCTGTTGTCTGATACATGTCTGTTGTCTGTCATCTTTAATACAGTGATAACCAGAAAACTCTGAAATACTAAGACGACTTTGAGAATCAAGTTTTAACTTTAAAAAGTTCAATAACCATGAAAAACAGCAATTGTGCAATGTAAACAGACCCGTATAGCAAAAAGTGTCTCGTAAAACTATTTATCTTGTAACACCATCAAATACGGCGCTACGACATCTGCTCTAATTCCATTTGCTCTATGTCCATTTGATCTATCAACCATTTGCTCTATAGCTCATAGATCACGACGTTTGCTCTATATGGCATCTGCTCTATACGTCAAATGATCTATGACATTCGACATGACGTCATTTGCTCTATAAACATTTTTATGACTGTGATGGTCCAATTGCTCTACTCAACATTCGCTCTATGAGTAAACACGGCATTTGCTCTATAAACATATTTTACATAAAATGTAAAAAAGTTTTACAATAAATAAACTACAGACGTCATGTATAGGGAACATGTAGAGAAAATAAAAATAATCTTATCATCGAAAATAAGTAATCTGTTCAATTATTAGATTCTATTATCTCATTATTCTGGTTTCTTATTATTCACAAAGTTTTTGCAGATTTTCTAGAATTATTATTTAAAAGACGACATTTTAAGAATTTGAAGAAATCTGCGAATAAATTCAGAGAAAATTAGAAATTCAATATAATAATGAAAACGAAATAATCGATTTTAGCCATAGATAAATAAATAAACATAGATAGCTTATGTACGCAAAATCACCAAGAATTGTACAGTCCGCAAACTAATACTTCTAGGGGTCAAAGTGTACTTCAATGAGAAGCAGGGTGGTTTGGTGTTTTATTGGATTTCATAATTATTAAACTACTCAGGACTGTAGTTTTCAAAAATCATCGTTTACTTAACGATCGTTAACGACGAACCTTCTTCAATGATTGTTAACGACAACCCTTCGTTAACGATGGTTAACGACGACCATTCGTTAACAAAGAGAGGAAACCGACCTGAAGAGTATCTGTACTTATCATTGAGTAGTTTTAAAGAAAATATCAAGAAGTTTTAGCTCCCCCACAACATTTTTGCATGTAATTTTTTTCAAAAACAATTGTTTTTCCAAATACGGCCATTTTTATAAATTTCTTCGTTTCGTTAACGATTGTTAACGACAACCCTTCGTTAACAATCGTTAACGAAACTATCATTTTTGAAAACGATTGAAAAACGAAACAAAAACGATCGTTTAACGATCGCTTTCAAAAACGATTTACAACCCTACTGAGTCAGGAGTGAATTTTCTTTTGAGAATATCAAATTATTTCACTGAGCAATATATCATATTGACGAGAACTGAAGAAGTACATGAGAAGGACTAAACTAACTTAAACTTTTTACAGAACTCATGTACACCACAAGTACTCAATGACATAAGAACAGCCAATGTTCACAACCGACCTAGTTAATCTATATAATAGGAATATCTTTAAAACATTTATATCTTTCAAGATGAAAAATGTCGTCTAATGCGCAATCTATCTTTATCTATGATTTTAGCATTGATTTATTGTAAAATTTCTTTTGAGAAATATGTTTCTAACCATCTAATTATATTACTGTATAATTTTTACTTTATTTTTCGTTGTCGTTATTTAATAATTAAAACAAAACAAATTCTGAACACATATTCTCCCAAAGTAGGAGTTTTAAACGTCGAATTTGCGCTCAAACTCAGGATTTACAGATCTTTAAAAAGTTTAATATGTTTCAAATTAATCCGAAAGAAGTTTTCCACAACACTGCATACTCAGTTCAACTACCTTACATAGCCGGTCACTCCCTTTAAGTATTGCTATAATTTCGTCTTCATATTCCATTGTTTTCTGGTTATCACTGTATGTTGTCTGTTGTCTATTGTCTGTTGTTTGAACACTCTGATCTGATGCCCGTAAAGTTACCGTTTCTGGTTTCAAACTAAGCCCATGTTTAACTCTTGTCCATGGGAGAAAGATGTGTTTAGTGCTGTCCTAAACAATAAATAGTAAATAAAAATTTTTAAAAAAATATTTCCAATCTGTTTGTTGGAGAGACTAGCGTTCCATCTTGAAAAAAGTATGCATTCTTAAACTTCCTTCATTGTCTTTTCAGCAAGTCACTTTCACTGAGAAACTGCAATTAAAAAATTATCAATTTTCAGAGAAAAAAAAAACATAATATCTTTACCATATTTTGCTTAAACTAATGTTTAATGGAAACAAGTGTGTATAATGCCCACAAGATAAATTTAAAAGTTTTTAAAGTTTTCAATTTTAGGCCTTGACAATTAATATTTTTCAGGAGAAAATATAATTGGTTTGTTGCAGATGTTTCAAGTTGTTAAAAAGATATGACAGCTTTAGAAATCCCAGAGCCTGGGAATTTCTGTGGAAAAATTTTATGTTTTTCTTTTTCATAATAAACAGATGTTTTTACAAGCACTAAGCTTCCAGGGCGCTTCGCCCACATCTTTGATTTTTATCTTTTAATGATTACTCTACTGTGCAGCATTTTCTCTCCTTCAAGTTTTTCAGTAGTTTAAAAAGGTAAATCTGACCATTCATAAACCAAAAAAAAGCTAAAAAAAGTTCAAACCTAAAAACTATATTTTTGAAAAGCCCTTGAAAAATGGATGTAGAAACAGGCTGAACATAGATTCAGACCCTCAAGCGGTTTCATGTAGAGATGCAAATAAGCACCTTTATCTTTTGCTTATAGAGTAACTAATTTGTAAAATAAAATAATATCAAACCTGCAGAAATTTAAATTTTGAAATAAATCACTTTTCGTAGATTTTTATTAAACCCAGAAATAATACCTGTTCTATTGTCATTGATCCTTCACAAGCAGAAACCTAAAATTGTAATTTTTTAAAAATATTTTTTTATTTTATAAAACTCGATTTAAAAAATACCCAAATTAAAATTCTTTTTTGACGAGGTTATTAAGAATAAAAAAAATCTTTCAAAATTTATCCCTAATAGTTTTTATTGAAAAAAAGAATTTGTGCCAAAAGTGATATTTGAGTTCTTTTTTCGCTGCCAAATAAATAACTTGATACATAAAAATAAAATTAATAACATACATGGTGTCCCGCGAAACATGACAGTTGGTAAATAGTTTAAAATGTCTTCTTCCATAATTAGTTAATTTGTTTGATATCAAAGAGATTAATGCAAAATATTGTAATTATATTATTGTACAATTGATTAAAGAAGTAAAATATATTTGAGAAAAAGATGTTTTTAACAAAATGACATGCAAAAAGTTTTTAATATCCGATATAAGATATGGAAGAAGACATTCAAAACTATTCAACAACTGTGATGGGACACCCTGAACACAATGTTGTGTCAGTAAACAGTTAGCTGTAGTCGTCATTGTTCTTTATATTATTATGGATTTTGTGACGTTTTCTAAAAAAAGACGACTTTCTTTCCATTTTAAGTAATGAGGTACATACAACTTCATGTTTGAATATACAGGGTGTCCCGCGAAACATGACAGTTGCTGAAAAGTTTTAAATGTCTTCTTCCATATACTGTATCAGATATTGAGGACTTTGTGTGCAGTTTTTTAAATTAAAATTTACTGTAATACGACTGTCATATTCTATTTTTTATTATTCTCTTTAGTATCAAACCGAAGAAGACATTTTAAACTATTCACCAACTGTTATGTTTCGTGGGACACCCTGTATGATCTTGAAAAGAAAAAATGTAACCTTATTTTGCCCTGAAAGAACATATGTTGATCCTGAAGTTTGTCAATACTCCAAATATTTAATGAGCAATTTTTTATTTCTAACCAATGTTACAATGCAAGCTAGTTATTTTATAAAGAAAAAAAAGTAATTTATTAATGCTAAGATGAAGAATATTAACACCAAGGTTCTAACGCAAGGAAAGTTAATTGCAGTTGCGTATACTCTGCGAACATATTAAAACCAGTTTTCTGAGGGCGGATTAACTTTTGATCCTTTTGATAATTCACATAATAGTTTCCTATGACCAGAATATTTCATTGATTTTTTTTTAAGATGGATCCCATGTCAGGCTTCGACATCCGTCTTGTGTTTACATTACCCCCCAGAGACAGTACACTGCAGTACAAAAAATGCGTACACCTCTGAAATAACTTTCCTTGCATTATAACCTTGTTTCTAATTAAACGAATCTAATATTATGACAATTTTTCCTGAAGTGAACACGGATATAAATATGAAAATGTGGAAATTATGAAACATATTTTTTCATCTAAAATATTGTCACATTGATTTTGTCTAAAATAAATTTGATTTATTAGAAATATGACAGACACCTCAGTTAAAGTCATAATTACAGACATAAGAGTGGAGGAAGTAAATTTAAATAACTCATTAAAGGACAAGACTTCCATCACTTTGCGACTTAAAGGAATTGAGTATTTGCCACAAACTAAAATTTTCGAATCGTTATATCTTTGCCATCTGTTGGTTTAGATCTTTCATATTTCAAACTTAGAAATTGGACTGAAAAGATATTAATCAGAGTTTGTAGCAAATATTTAATTTCTTTACTACACTTGATCAAATTTTTGAGTTGTCCTATGTAACAATTAAAAGAAGTGCATTCAGGGAATCAGATTTACTAGCACAATGCACACTAACACTAAATACTGCGCACTGCATTGTCTTGAATAAAACTGATTAGTTGATGTTTATGTTCACATGTTAACAAAACAGAACTAACTAAACCAAATTTAACATGTCACACACTCAGAAATTCATATGCTGTGTGACAGTTAGGCCCCTAAACAAACAATACAAGTTTTTAAAACTCATTTTAGAATTTCTTAGTTAGGCTAGCGTAAGTCAAGAATCAAGATGTAATATATTTTTTTTCTTATATTTTGCAATTGCATGGATTTACAGAAATGAAATTTGAAGATTTTTCAGTTGCTGAACAGTTCACATTCAATTTTTATCTAGTACGAACTAGTGACACTGAAAACTTTTATTAATTATAATTAATTTTAGAAAATAACAATTTTTACTGCAATGTTGATTTATTATCCCGTTACGTCGCGGGACCTTATCTAAGGATTAGTGAGTACCTCAATAAGAATATTGTCAACACGGTAAAGAGAGCCTGGCAAGTACCCCCGCGCGTCGCGAAACCCCCCACCCCTTTAGCTGCACCTCGGTCCGGTCTTGTGCAAACTCAGGGCGGTGGGAATGCGGTTGTAAAACTTGCTCCGAAGGTCAATCTCTCCGCTCCTAACTTTTTCGGGGACCGGAGATCGGGGTATGCCATAAACCTGGCGAACTTTTCATGCAACTCAAGTTATACGTGTACCTTCGATATTGCGAGGAACTGTAGGATTTGCCCCAACGAGCATGAAGCCTTCCCGTCGAACTTGGTGGGGACGCTCGTTGTGGGCGACTCCTATACTCCTTGCATTATAGGCGGCGGAGGTAAATGTGTGCCTGTCTTCAGACAGCACAACGCGGGTTTTCGCGAAATAACTTCAAGCTTGAAGTTTTTGCTTAGATATAGGAAGTCAACAAGTACTGGCATGCCCTGCTCCCGTCCTAACTTGATTATTGTCTCCCTTTAATTAGCATCAAGACGACATAGTTTAACTAATGGAATGCCATACTTACGTCGAACTTTCAATGTTCTTCGTCAGTACAATCGTAGTTTCTTCCATATTGCATACATTGCCATTATACCATTGTTACATAAAAACTTTAGAATGCTTGCTCAATCTGATTTTCAACATTAAATGCTCAAATTATATGCAGACGATTCTTAAATCTTCTTCATCGACTAACTATATGCAATTTATTCTATGCACGTTCATTTTTGCACTATTCAATTTGTATGTTTTGCAGGATCCAAGTATCCCTAAATCAAAATTTCTAATGAAAGGAAAAAACGATAAAATGTACCCGTACGATTTTTTATTATTTAATTTAAGAATATATGTACACAATAGTATCGTTAAATAGTTGTATTAAATATATGTGAACAATTTTGTACCATTAATATAATCTCGATACGGAGATAATAAATATCTAGATCTCAAAAAAGATTTATTATTTTTTTTATACTAGCTTAGAACCCCAGCCCAGCTTAAACTTAAATTTAAAATGATTCTACGGAGTCCCCGAATCAAAATATAAGGCAAATCTGACCAGCAGGGATTTTTGTGAAATGCTTGTACTTTTAAACAGACCACTAACATGCAAATATCGGTACCTGCTCTTTGAACCTAGAGGAAACGAACCTAACGTTTTTCTGACCTAACGTTTTTCCAACCTAAAAATCTTTAGGTTCGATTAGCGAAATGTCCTGAACTAGATTGGAAATATATTTAGGTCGGTTATTAATATATGTTAGGTCAGTTGGGAATATATTTTAGGTTGGTTAAAGCAACAAGTTTAGTTTTGATAAGCATTCAGCATTTCATGTCGGTTGAGCAATATTTTTTAGGTCGGTTGAGCAACATTTTTAGGTCGGATGAGCAATATTTTTAGGTTGGTTAAGCAATATTTTTAGGTCGGATGAGCAATATTTTATGGTCGGATGAGCAATATTTTTAGGTCAGTTGAGAAATTTTTTTTAGGTCAGTTGAGCAATATTTTTAGGCCAGTTAAGCAATATTTTTAGGTCGGATGAGCAATATTTTTAGGTCGGATGAGCAATATTTTAAGGTCAGATGAGTAATATTTTTGTCAGTTGAGAAATTTTTTTAGGTCGGTTGAGCAATATTATAAGGTCAGTTGAGCAATATTTTTAGGTCGGTTGAGCAATATTTCTATGTCGGATGAGCAATATTTTTAGGTTGGATGAGCAATATTTTTTTAGTCGGTTGAGTACATTTTTATTTCAGAGGTTATAATCATAGATAAATAAATAAACATAGATAGCTTATGTACGAAAACTACTGCCGTTTGAACTATTGTTCATTTGAACTATTGTTCATTTGAACTATTGTTCATTTGAACTATTGTTCATTTGAACTATTGTTCATTTGAACTATTGTTCNAGTTTTTAAATTTTGTTATACGAGCTGGGGAAGGGAGGCGGCCATGAGCCACCACTATTTCCCGATCTGTGCCACCACATTTTACTCTTCCGGGCAAATGGTATATTATACAATATATTAATCTTAGATAGAATTTTAAAAATAGTTTCAGTTGCGTTTTTTCGCTTACCCCGGATGGATTTTTGAAAATCTAATAAACCATTTACAAAATTAGTTTTGCCCAGACTAAAATTTGATGGCCCGGAAGGGAAAATAGTCGTGGTTCACAGTTGCTAAAGACAAAAAATTTAGATAAGTGACACGGAAGGGGAAATAGTGGTGGCTCATGGCCTCCTACCTATCCCGCTCATCAAACCCACTTCAAATATGCTGCAAACATTTAACAAATGTGTTAATTAGCAGTAAAGTGTAAACAATTGCTAGATGCTCTGGCGAAATTTGCAAGAAATGAATGATAAGTAATTATTAATAAATGGCATGAATATTGGTGAACAATCCCTTTAAAAAAAAACATATGGTTGATATCGTTATACGTGAGTGTTTCCATCTAATTTCCCAGGTTTTAACTTATCTTTTCTTTTACTTTGATCCTTAATTTAATTTAAAAAGAATAAAAACCATTTTATTGCAGCTAATCTATCAGGGATGTATTCTTTGTTAATTTAAGGATAACACAAGGCTTCACAGCCTTTTTTCAGTTTTTTTATTTTTTTATTTTTCTTGCATGGCCACAGATTAAAGTAAGAATATTCACCCCTCACAGTTAGACAATGTTAAAATAAAAGTAAGCATTAAATTGCCTGGGATATTATTCGAAATAAAAATTCTTGGTTATTTTGTTCCAATACTCCCCCAGGGTAATTTCCCCGTTACCCAGACGACCTTTCAGCCTTAAATATATCAGATGTAACCAAAAAATAAACAATATTAATCCCAAATATCTAATTTTGTATAAAAATTCAGCTTAAAAACAATGAGAATTTCGATTTAAATAAACATAGATTTCACATACAATATTTCCTAAAAACAAACCGCTAAAACCTTAACAATAATTCAATACCAATTAAATGAAAATTTAATCAAGATTGGACAGTGAAGAAAATATTTTTGGGGTTATAGAAATGGTTTTCTTTTAACCATACTCCTGCTGGGGGGGGGGGGGCAATTCCCCCCCCCCCCTGTGTATTTGTTTCATAACTCAATAAGTATAGGTCTGAGACTGTTGAAATTTTTACACTTTCTAAATACCCAAAGCCCTACATTTAGACCTGAAACCTGGCTTTTATATTAACTGCCCGAGTCCTCAGGCACACTGCCTGAATGCCTGTTTTTTCCTGTATCAAACTAAGTCTTTGTTTTGACCCACTTTTAGCTGTTTGCAAAAGTTTAGCAAAGAAATGTTTGCAAATTATTTGCTAGTAACCCGTTATGAATTTGCACATTTTTCTTTGAATTTTTGAAAATTCTTTAAAACTTTTTGCACATTTGAAATGGCATGGTCAATGGCTTTTTAAAAATGTATAAATAAATTCTAAATGTTGAGCACAAGAGTTTTCCAATGATGTATCATTTGTCATATTTGGACATCAAACATGGGATTAAGAGGGGGGGGGACAAATTGCCCCCCCCCCAAGCGTATAATGTTTTCCAAGGACCCCATCAGGGATAGGGTTAAACAAATGTTTAATTTTATTTCTTGTGATGTGCCTTAACAGAATAATGGAATTTTTTTTGTACAACTTGAGAATTTTATGCAATACCTTTTAAGTTTTGTGTGAACAAATCAGAGTCTTAATACTAATTTAAATTTAAAAGGGCAACTTCAGGATTCACTGGAATTCACAGCAAAAACATTTTAAATATATTTTTGAAACGTTTCAAATAGAATTAAAATTGATTGCCCTTTAAATCGGTTCTAAGTTCTATTTTTTCATATTCGCCCTTAAAATTAATATTAACACTCCCAATTAACTAAAAATTTTAAGTTAGTTTCCGTTATTAACCAATTTTTTGAACAAATAAAACTATGAGAATAGCTTTCTTTAAAGCTATTATCAGGTTCTTTGAATAAAATTGCCCACTAAAGCAGTCCCTCCCCCCTCTCCCTCCAAACTTAGGTGCCCCACTTAAAAATGATCATTTGAGCTATTCTAAAAGAAGCATTTGGACACTTTCTACTTATGCTACTTTTTTAAACCATTAAATATCAATATATTGCTTTAATGAAATATAAAATTGAATTCCTTAAAAAAGCTTTAGAATTTAAGAAATGAGGGAAGAAAGAGAAATAACTTTAGAAGGCCGGGTCCATTCAGGGAAATAACTTTAAAATGTTAAAATTCCCAATGGTCTCTGAAAATTGAGGGGCACCTTAACCCATTCCCCCCCCCCTTCATCTTGTATGAACATAACAAACGAACATCTCATTCTTCTCTTCAAACTCTCGGGCGGTTTTCTTTAAAAGTGGTGCTCCTCCACCGTCCTCAGAGTTGGTCAGCAGAATTGCAGCCTCTGCTTGGGCACTAAAGTAAAAATAAAGTAAAAATTGTACCTGGTATTCTGTTTAAAATTTAATGGTAATTCAACAGTTTCCCATATGATCGTCGTACAGAGGAGGAAGGGGGGGAGGGAATTGAGTATTCTACATCAGACGCGGATTCTGTTTTGCACTGTATTTTATTTCTCCAAAAAACAGATGTAACAAATAAATACAATTTTAGTCTGATTTAATTTATAAAACTATGAAATTGTTTTGGATCTATAGCTGAGTATATGTACCTCCGGAGTGCAGTCACAAATTTGTAGAAACCAGGGTGGTTGTTGCCAGGAAGAGCAGGACGGAATCTGAAGTATAAGATAATTAATTAATTCATCAATTTTCGCATTTCTTGGCATTTTTTCGCGAAACGTTCCATTCGCAGGAACCCTATTCAAAAACAATATAATAGCTTTATAACATATTTATCGCCGATTTGTTTGTTTGAATTGGTAGGTTTAAAAAAAGTTTACTTTTTTATTACGCCATATTTCTTTAAATAATGCCATATTCATGCATTAAGGAATTTTATTTGATTTAATAAGTGTTAAATCAACTTTATTTAAAAATAATTCATAATACAGGGTTACCACAAATTCAAGAGACGATACTACGGAATTTATTGTTTCACTTCTATTGGACTTTGTAAGCCAAATACTCTATTGAAATGAGAAACCAAATCAGTTTCAAATAGCCAAATTTTTTACTTTTAAAGTCTTTTGAGTCTCATACATTGTGGGTAACCCTGTATGCTGCAAGGAAATTTACTTCCCTTGTGAGGAGAGGGTTGTGGGGTTCATTTATTAAAGAGAATGTTCAACTAAACAGTAATCAATGTTCTAATTCAGGTTCATCAGTCCTCGGTAGATGTTGTCCGAGGTCTTCTAGAGTGGAAGAGTGGGAGAGGTCAGATGGGTTGACCTTCTCCTTCCAGTGCTTGTCGTAGAGTGTTGAAGACCTGGGGTTTTTTCCATCATCAAGAATTAGATAATACTAGTTGCGTAGTATTGTTAATATTTTTTTCCAAATTTTTGATTTATCAACCTTTATTTTTTTCCAAATTAAACGGGGCCTTTTTTACTTTCTTTTTTTTTTTTCTTTGTTTGGATTTGCTTATTTTAAGTTTTTTTTAACTTATTGGTTTTTTTTTGAGGGGGGGAGTTGTTCCAGGAAGGGGGGGGGGGGGTTTTTGGACCACTAAAAATAGTCATTTCTTTATTGGTATTTTGTCCAGACATCAGGGATGGGATTATCTCTGATTAGGGAGAAGAGGGGATTCAGATTCTATAATTGTTAGGTGCAAGAGATTAGATCTATGGGAAAGAATAATAATTCCATCAGATATCTATTTTCAACGTTGAAATTGTCTGAAATCAAGGATTCAGGAAAACAGGGATTCACTACAACCTCCCCTTTCAAGGAAGAAATGTCGTTTGCAGGACTAATTATTTTTTTCATTCTTTTAGATTTTTTTGTGTTTTTATTTGCTTTTCAAATTTTATCTTTTTTATTTGCTTTTTCTAAATTTTTTCCTTTTTATTTACTTTTTCTAATTTTTTCAATACATACATTAGGGTTGTGTTTAATGGCGTAACATAAGGCTTTCAGGTTGGGCAGAATTTCCAAATTGTGCTCTGTTATTACGGACAGAGAATGAAACTTCAGAAGGTTCGGAATTTCTCAAGATTAGGGATCTATGAATATAAAAAAGGCCTCGCCTTGTACAACTGATAGACATGGACAATGTTATTACAAAAATAATAATTGAAATAACTTGAGTTGAAATCAAGGTGATGATGATTTTGTGTTCAATAGTGTTTGTGTTCTAATTTCCTAAAACTAGGGCTATATCATGGTAAGGTGTGTATGCTCTAAGTGCTGGGTGTGTTCTAGTGGAAGGTTGTATGAGATGTTCTACCTTTCTAGATGATATTACATATGTGTTCATTTGGTTAAGACACTTGTTAAGTTTGTGTTGTGAAGTGTTCAGGTTATTAGGTGTTATCCTGGCTGGGATAGTGTGTGTTTCTAAAAGTGTATGTGTGGATAGAGTTAGTGGGAAACAGTCTGTGGTTTGAAGTGTGTCTGTGTTTTTATGTATTCTTAGGTATTCGTTATCTAGATAGGGTGTATGGTTTGTGAATCTCTCTGTAATTGTAAATATTCCGGTTTTTAATTCTAGTGTTTCTGTCTCTAGTTTAGCAATGTGTGTTTTCAGTGTATCCTTAGTATATTGTAAAGGGGATAAAAGAGGGATTGGGGGGTTCAAACAAAGACAATCTTTTATTATTTCTGATTCTTTAGCAAAAGTGGCTGAATTTTTTGAATAAATTAGGAATGGGTTGTCGGAGTTAAAATTTCCCCTTGCACAAATGCACAATCCATCTGATGCTACAGGCAGATTGTTTTGTTCTCTGATTTTTATGCCGATTTTTGAGTCTGGATTTTTAATAAAGTAGTTTTGTATAGTTGCATATAGTTCAGGGATTAGAGGTGTGTTTAGTTCTACTTGATTTGTGCATTTGTTTAGGCAGGAGAGGAGGTCTAAATCCGAGTTTATGGATATAGAGTTTGATTGGTTTACAATTTTCAGTTCGTTTTCATGCTGGACAAATTCTACTTTCTTTAGTGTTTTTAAGAGATCAGAGAAGGTGTTAAGACCTGTAATTAGTTCAGCTGGGTTGATTCTGATTTGGCAGATTTTGTCTGGAGGAAAATAAATAAGGTTTGGGGTTTTCATTTGAGAGAAAGAAGAATCTTCAGCAGAGAAGAAGTTTTTTAACCTCAGGTTGGCTGTGGATGGGTTTATGAAGAGAAAAACAATGAGAAGAGTGAGAAGAACTCTTGACTCTCCCGCCTGAATGAAAAAAAAGAGGTATTTATTTGGAAATTGGAGTTAGTTTTAATATTTGAATTAATAATGTTTACATTGTTAGCTGACAGGTTGTCGGTCAATTTTGACAGGTTATATAAGGTGAGATGTTAATCAATATGTTACTCATTCTTTGGTATCAACATTCTGTGTGAGGATGGATCCTTCTGAGTTGTTGTCAGGGGTGGATAATGAGGAGCAGCGGAGAGATGAGGTTCTTGCCCGTGATGTAGTAGGACGTCCCGGAGCTGGTGTTGGTGGAGGGGAAGTTGGTCCTGTTGATGGAGGTGGATTTGATGGAGGTGTGGGGGAGGATCCGTTGCACCAGGATCCGGTGGATTTTGTTGTACTCTCCCAGCTGCTGATTCGTCATTTGGATAAAATTTTGGTACGTAGTTTAAAATATATTGATTTGTGTTAAGTTTTAATCGTTTTTATATTATTGAAATTAAGGGTTTTGGTTTGAGTTATGTACAAGTTTTTACCATTTCAGGTTGGTTTTCTCTGTAAGTTGGCTGGATCCAACATATTATTCTCTCTGGGGGTTGGAGCCACCCAGTATTGCATTCGCTATGTGTACAGGTTTTTTCTGAATAGGTGGCATAGGAGTAGGTTTGAGGAGGCGGCTTGTATAACTGCTGCGGCTCGAGAGGTTGCCCTGCTGGAGAGAGCCAAGGCCAATTTGAGGAGGTTGCAGCTTGGTAGGCCCAGGAGGATGTTGAGGAGTTCCATGATGTGGTGGAGGTTCCTGATGTTGAGGAGGCTGCCGTTGTGTTTGAGGCTGAGGTTCGAGCCCTTGCCGAGGCCAGGAGGAGGAGTTTGAGGAGTTATAAGTCGTAAATTTTGTTTTATATAAATATGTTACTATTTTTTAAGAAAATTTTGTTGTTATAGTTTTTCAGTCATGTTTATTGTATAGAATGTATTGTTTAGCCAGTTTTGTTTTTTACAGTATATATGTTTATTAAATTGTTAATTGATGTGAAAAAAAAAATTTTTGTAATTGTAATTTCGTGCTTGTCCTATATTGAATAAATCTGTACATTATTTTATTTCTTTCTCTGAATAATCATTCCTAATCTAATTAAGTAGTAAATATTGGTATTCAGTCTGTTACAATGTACACTTGTTCTTTCATTTAAATATTACTCTCTGTGGGGTCAGGTGATTAAAATGGAATTAGTTCACGGGATTTCCAAGTTTTTGTGCTATATAAGGTTAGTAATTGTTTGATTTGGGTCAGTTTAAAGATGGAGAGTGTTGGATTTAATGATCGCGATCTCGCCGTGATAAAGGAGGGGTTGGAATCCATAGTGGAGAAGAAGGGGGAGGAATGTGCAGATGTCTTATGTATGGCCTACAAGATAGCGAGAATGCTACTTTGCGGTCTAATTTGTTAAGAGATGAAGTTTGGTTTGGCCGAAAGTGAAGTTGAGCAATTAAGAGATAAATTCCAGTTGCGGGAAGCCCAACTGTGGAGGCAGTTGGATAGTGGAGTGGCTTTGTTGGAAAGAGCGCAGGCGAACATTAGGATGTAGTTACTTAGACTATTCTCTTAAGTACTACAACGTATTTTAATCTCTATTGCTGAGGAGGATATTGGAAATAAGAACAGCTCCAGTAGTATGATCTCTTGATCTGTCTGAAGCAGAACCGTATAAGATAGAAAGGAGTCACTGCTATTATAAATGCAGAGAGAAGGGATAAAGCAGCAAGTACTTGACAACCCTCTCCTATAAAAGAGAATAACTCAGCAATGTCTTCGCTAAAAGTAGATTTTATCACTGGTTTAACTCTTCTACCTGTACCAGTGGTATCCAGTGTGATAATATTATATCTTATCTGACCCAATTGTTGCTATATATATATATATATATATTTCAAGATTTCAATGTTCTATAACTGTTTACCAAATCAATAAACTCAAATTTATTCAATATTCAAACTCTCTATTTCCCTGTCTTAGTGTTACGCTACTTAGCGATTTCCCTAAAGACCTAATATATATACCGTGTGGTATTTCTCAGGACCGGATCGTAAGACTCCCTTCTCTCAGCGCTCTTCATAATAAAAGGATGATAGTAAGGTTCCGAACGTTTATTTCTCTGAGCCTTCAATCTTAATAAGTTTAATAAACCCACAGAAAAAGCTTTGAGTGATGAATCATACGACTACAACAAATAATTCACTCAGGCATTAAAAAACTGTGGCTAGGAACCAATAAACATGTATATAAATATCAATCATACTATAATCAAACCGATAAGCATAAATATATATAAAATAGTCACCACAGTGATCCCAGAATTCTGAACACGGCTAATACTTGCAAAACGAATAAACATATACTGATATAAATTATTTACTACTCCGCGAGAAATCTTGCGTCTGCGCAGTCGGTCTATAAACAGTTCCTAAACTAGTTCTTTCACAATACATTCCGTACAGATCTTCAGGGAGAACTCAGAAATACCCAGGGGTGACAAGCAGACTTTCTACACGCAGCATGGCTCGCGTAACATTTAGATATAGCTATTATTAGATTTAATTGGTTTATTATGTCAAATATCAGTAATTAAAAGAAGTTTCAGAGTTATGAATTTATTTTATTAACAAGACAAAATCTAAAC
The DNA here is from genome assembly GCF_000591075.1 of Eurytemora carolleeae. NCBI lineage: Eukaryota > Metazoa > Arthropoda > Copepoda > Calanoida > Temoridae > Eurytemora > Eurytemora carolleeae. The sequence goes on along the minus strand of NW_019397515.1, from coordinate 2,110 downwards.
ACAAAAATTAATATTCGAGATAATTTAGTTAACTGGAAATACAAATATTTAGTTTATTTTATATCACTAAACAAGATGTTGATACAAGGTTATAATTAAAAGATAGAGAGCTTTTGAACAGAGTGAGATCAGAAAGACTTAAACTTACCTATCATTTGGAATTCAAAATTTTCTTAATTTTAACTTTAAGTAACTTTCACTTTATTAGTATTGTTACATATGAAAGAAAAATGAATAAATAAATCAATGCAACTACTCATTTGATTGAATATTCGACGAGTCGGTTTTTCTTACAGTTTATTATTATTTACAAAGATACAAAACCTAAAGGAAAATACTATACAAATCAAATATTATGAATTGAGAATGGAACAGAGTGATGGAAGAACTTCAGGGGATTGTTACAACTCTGGAGCTGATCTTCAACTGACTCTTTTCCCTAGATTTCCTCCACCCTAGGCTAGAGCTTAACCCTAGTTCCCCGGGAGCTGGCCTGCTATCCCCCCAGCACCCGGGCCTCTGGAATAACAGAACTTTCAGCTTGGCTTCGGTTTTCCGCATGGCTTGGGTTATTTATAGAATCCACATGCAAACTCAACTAAATCCGTTAGGATTCAAAATAGGATTCAAAAGTCCAACCGAAGGGTAAAAGGGGGGGGGGCATGATACCCCTAGGTAGCTATGATCTCAGCGATCTAAAAAATCCTTGAATCGCTGATCGTAAAAGATCAACAAAATCACACATTGTTACATCCCCACCTTGATCTTTTATGATCAGCGATCTTGTCGATCACTTTCTCAGGATGAGATGAAACTATTGCACTCTTGAAGCGTCTTTTATCCTTCCTTCTCCAGGGTGTGGGGTTAGTAGAGAACTATTCGTGCTCTATTCTCGAGTTGTTATAGCCAACATAAGTACATTTATTAACATATCTATAAATGCATATATAAATCACATGAAGATATTTACTAGTACAATAGTTAGCTTTTGATCCCTTTCTATTCTTAAGGTTTCTCAGCTTGACGTTTAAGCACTTTATCAGTTAGGTTACCGATTCTATCATGCATGACTGATATAGCATTCAGTTTGTCTATCAACTTAATATCTTTACTATTACAGGTACGCTGGTCAACCCGCTCCTGCATAATCTGGAGCAGATCCCATACCTGGTTAGACAGCCTGTTCCTGACCTCTTTTATATCTGAGACAGGATACTGGCTGTACTCCTGCTCCCTAGCCTTCCCTGTGTCCCAAACCTCAACTTGGAGGACAACAGCAGGCTGGAGGGAGCTCGTGTTCTCCGGGATGGAGGATATGATATCCATAATCTCCTTTATGAGTTCCTTGGCCTCTGCATCATGCTTGATCAACTGCTCCAGGATATCATCCACGTTCTCATCCTCATCATTATCCTCTGACGCATCCTCAGCTACGTTCTTGTCCTCTGAGGCTGGGACAGTGATGGAAGGAGTGTCTCCACTGACAAGAGGAGTGACATCAGCTTGATCAACTGCTTCTTCATCAGGTTCTAGTTCCTCAATGTAGGCAGGGTTCCGCACAATAACAGGAACCCGGTTCATCTTCTTCTAAGTAGGTCTCATCCAGTAAAGTTCCCTCTGTATGCTGTCTGAGCACTGTATATAGCACAAGTCCCAGGGCGGTAATGTGCAGGAGACTTGTGTCTACTCTGCTACGGCCCGGGATGTACTGACTCCTGAGATCCCGATGTATTCAAGGGACGGTTCGCTCTTTTCAAGAGCAATCCAAGATACAACAGTTGGGTTTGATTGTTTATCTAATCTGGATACTAATGTTAAGGATACGAATGTCATGATGGAATATGCATTTGATATAGGTTAGAATGTTGAGAAGGATGGATTCAATGTTATGAATTTGATATAGGTTGGGTTAGATTGTATCACTTTTATCCGTTTTTCCCTATATGTGTGGCACCTCCAGAGCGAGGTGCCTAAAACCATGGTTTCTGGCACTTGGCATCGTTTCTGGGACGTTTGTGGCATCTCTCATCATTTCTGGGACGTTCGTGGCATCTGAATTCAAATTTTGAATTCAGGGGTGAAATCTTTATGTAGATCGTGTATTTGTCTT
>NW_019397514.1:56704-63513 GCF_000591075.1 Eurytemora carolleeae | reverse complement strand
GAAATTTGATATTTTTTTCCAAAAACAGAGGGTCGGAGAAAGTCGGCCCGGCGCCTAAGACTAGGTTCCCGACTCTAAGATTCTACTCGGGCAGTTCCTTTCTACGGCATCAGGTAAGATAAAAGTATTAACAAAGTATAGTTTGAGGCCATTAACCTGTTTTTCTTTACATAAAAAAACCTTAATCAATGTGTTTACAAAACTTTAGACTAGATAATTTTTAGAGATTGACGTCACAACTAATAAATATGGCTGAGCTGACGTTTTTTTTCTCGAGAATTTGACTAATTTAGCTGTTACACTGATTGGCACTGATAATACAGTCATCGTTGTGTATATCAATACAATAAAGACGACTTTCTATTTTAATTTTGATTACTTCCAAAGCTTGTTAAACATCATGGATAATCAGAAACTGGAAACAAAGATATGTTGTCACACACATTTTCTTGTAAATTCTTAAATTTAAAAACTTAGATAGCATAGTTGTATTCATTGTATTGATATAAATGCCAACCACTGTTTTAAAACCGATGAAATCTTGAAGAAGACCAAGACTGAACAGGATGATCAGAGAACCATCGAAAAGATCCTTTTTCTCCAGTTTCAGCTCCATTTAAAAAATAATAATAAATAAATGAATGCAATTTATCAACTATTTATTATATCCTTTAATATAAATATATATTAATATACACTTTGAGAATCAAATGGTATTAGAACAGATTAACTATTTGTTACCATATTCTAAAATTACTTTGCTCTTACCGTATATTTGTATTGCTACTGTGCGCATTTAAAAAGTTGTTTATTCTGTTCAATTAAAAAAATAAGATTAATGTAAGTTATTGAAAACACACTTTCATAAACAAATTAAATATTCTTTTGTGGTTTTATTCCAAAAATCTAATCTTAATTGTTGCTTATAAAAGATATCCAGTATATAGAATAAAACTCAACTCTTTTTTCTTGTGAATTTTATTCTTTAAAATAATTGGTAAGTTTCTTTTATAATAAGAATTTAAAAGATTTTGTTTCAGTTTAAAATATTTCTGAATAGCAGACATTGTTCGTTTGATAATAGGAAATAGTCTTCAAAGAACCACGATTGAATTAATATGACAGAGACATTTTTTGACATTTTTAATTCAGTATTAGAGTAATACATGATTATACACAAATAGTAATGGTTGAACTATAAAATTTTTAAAAAGAAAATTATTAGAAAGTCCCCTCCCGTGTTCGCCTCTGTAATTTTTTGCTTGATTAACTATTTAAAACACTGTTATTTTAGTTCGCAGTCTTATAAAGGTTTTGGACAGAAATGTTCTCTATATTAAAAAAAAAAATTTTGAAAATATCCTAACTTTCTGGAGAAAATCCAGGAACCAATCAAAACTTCATTGCACACGTGCTATGTGCTGTAATGTACAGCTAATTTAACATTATAGCACGATGGTTACTTTATAGCACGTTCAGTATAAAATTCACGATGAAGTGAGTAAGAATGATAAAGTAAACAATAGTTTCATAAAATAATTTTACCTGGTATCCCTATCTCTGTTTCTATTTATTTTACCTGGTGTCCCATCTCTGTTTCTGTTTATTTTACCTGATATCTCCATCTCTGTTTCTGTTTATTATACCAGATATCTCCATCTCTGTTTCTGTTTATTTTACTGCCATTACATCTATTTTTCTGTTTATTTTACCTGACATCCCTTTCTCTGTTTCTGTTTCTTATACCTGGTATCTCCATCTCTGTTTCTGTTTCTTATACCTGGCATCCCCATCTCTGTTTCTGTGTCCTGCCTCTGCAAAGACTGGCTGAGGACTGGAGGAAAGTCCAAAATCAGTTGGAAATTCAAAATCCTGGAATCCGGCACTGTTTTCATGGAAGATGGGGTTGGAGGGATATAATTCAGGATTTTTGGACACCTTAGAGTAGGGATCATTATCATGGTAGATTAGACTAGAAACATCTTTATGGAGTTCAGTCTTGTAGGACTTATCATCGTGGTGGTAGGAATGATGGAATTGATGTTGTTCATGAGGAACTTTATATGTTTCTTGGTGAACCTTATGTGGTTCATAGTGGACTTTATGTGGCTCATAGTGTTCTTTATGTGGTTCATAATGAATTTGATGGGGTTCATGGTAATTTTTTTGGGGTTCGTGATAAACATTATTAGTTTCATGATAAACTTGATGTGGTTCATGGTTAACTTGATGTGGTTCATGATAAACTTGTTGTGGTTCATGATACACTTGGTGTGGTTTTTGCAGAGGTTCATGATGAGATACATGATGATATGAATTGTCTTCATGATGAGGTTTTGGATGATAAGTTTCATCTTCATGATGAGTATAAAAGACTTCAGAGTGAAAAGTCTCTTTTTGAGAATCAAAAGGTGAAAACTTTGAAAAAAAGTCTTGATTATATAGATCTGGGTGTACAGGCTCCGGGGTGTACACAGGCTTATTGTTCACTTTTTTTGTGTACGCAGGTTTTGTGTACAAAGGTTTGTTGTACGGTTTAGGTTCGTTGTACAAAGGTTTATCGTATGTTGGTTCGTTGTGCACGGGCTTGGCGCCGATTGGAGGTCGATATGCTGGTTTTTTATACTGAAAATTAGGTTTTTGGGTGTAGTGGTCTTTGGGAGAATCGTAGGCTGGCTTAGGGGCATGATAGCTAGGTTCCGGGGCATGGTAACTAGGTTCTGGGGCATGGTAACCATGTTCTGAGGCATGGTAACTTGGTTCTGGGGGGTGGTAACTAGGTTCTGGGGCATGGTAACTAGGTTCTGGGGCATGGTAACTAGGTTCCGGGGCATGGTAATTAGGTTCTGGGGCATGATAACTAGGTACTGGGGCATGGTAACTAGGTTCCGGGGCATGGTAATTAGATTCTGGGGCATGGTAACTAGGTTCCGGGGCATGGTAACTAGGTTCCAGGGCATGGTAACTAGGATCCGGGGCATGGTAACTAGGTTCCGGGGCATGGTAATTAGATTCTGGGGCATGGTAACTAGGTTCCTGGTAACTGTACGGACTTGATGTTGTAAGAGGAGCATATGGTTTAGGTAAATACTTATCGGAGTCAACTCCTTCTATATCTTTCCAGGGATCACTCACATACAGCACAGAGGGATCTACTGGTGCCTTATCATGATTTATCGGTTCTTTGACCGGTGCTTCTTCATAATATGGAACATGATTGGGAACAGGAGATCCGTGGTCAAATCCAGAAAATTTAGGAAAATCGTGAAAGAAGTCAGAATCAAAGCCACCTCGGGAGATTTGATCCTTAGACAGTTGATCAAGACTGTTTTCAGTTTTCGGATAAATTCGTTTTTCTGATTCTGTAATTCTTGGTTGGCGCTGGGTCCCTTTAATTCCTCTTAATCTTCCCGGTATTCTTTCAATCCGTAATAATCTTCTTTTAGTTTCCTCAGTCTCTTCTTGACTTAAAGAAGAATAAGAGGGGGTTGTAAACTCGGATGATTTAGTGACACCTTCATTATGTTTAGAGTCTTGTTTAGAGTCTGCTCCAGGTTTATCAAGATCCTCCGTCCTTCTAGAGGTTCTTGGTCTTGAATCAAGCTTGAATACCTCATCCTGATCTGAAGTTTCATCACTCTTAGTTTCCAAAGGATCCGGAGAAGTTCTCAATCCGTGCCAACTCCAGGACTGCTCAGACACTGATGTATCGGAGTTATTATTTTTGCGACTATCAGAGCTCGTGGAAGATGAAAACCTTGATCTTGTTCCGTGATCACCTCGTACCAGATGTCCGGGGGGAGGGGCTACTCTAACCTCCACAATCTTAGAAGCTTCAGTATTTCTTTCCTTTTCTTCACTCTTCACTGGAAAATAAATCATACAGTGATAACCAGAAAACTCTGGAATAGATAAACGACTTTTAGAATAAACTGATAACTTGAAAATGTCCAATGAACATGAGGCAAAGAAATTGATCCGTGTGACCCATTTCACTAAATTAGTGATTTTATAAGTGTCTTGTTGCGTCTTTATAAGCTTCTTCCTATTCCATAGTTTCATGGTTATCACATTTATCAAAATAATAAAAACTCGGTTTGAAATTACTTTCTTTGCAAACATGATGTTTTATATATTTTGTCGTTTTTTTTCTTCTTCAAATTTTTCCTGTAATATAAAAAAGTTTGTACTTTTATACCTAATTAAGTATTTTTAAAAAATTAGAAAATACAACGTTTATGTATTTTTAACTCATATCAATAATATTATCATTATTAATATTATTTTTTTCTTCAAATTGTTGACGAAGGTTTTATTCTTAAAAAAGTAGATTGAGTAAAGTTGAGGGTGTAAGCTGGAAACTAATAAAGTGACAAAATAAAATATTTAAATTTGGATTTCAATCGACCCAGGCCCCCCTTTATAGTCATACGTACATTTGAACAGTTTATTAAATTTTTTTGACAGAAACCATTCTTATGGAATTTGAAGATTATCTTTAAACATTCTTTAAAAAGTGAATATTTACAAATTATCTTTATATCATATCATAATCGTTTCCTTTTTCCTTTGACAACCAATTTTGCAGTTTTTTTTTATTAAAGTTTATTTTCTTGTGATTTTTTAACATTTTTTAATATTGATTTTGATGGTTATTAAATCGAAATTATATTTTTTTAAATGTGAAAATAACACTTATTTTATTATCATCAACCCCAAATTTTCTTCTTATGTTGGAAATTCTTATTACTTTTATTACTTTTTTCTATATTGATCCAATTAATAAAAGTTACTTTTTATATTTATCCAATAAAATTTTTGATTTACCAAAAAAAACTAGCAGTTTAAAATATAATTTTGTTTTAACGAACGTTTAAAATGATTTAAATTGCTATTTTTTAATTTCCAATTATTCATTACGCGCGGAGGGTGACCATATTTTTCTTTGTTTTAACATATTCAAAAGATTCTTTAGACAATAAATCAGCATTATAATTGGTTCTATTAAAAGTAATAAATTGTTATCCTAAGAGAAAATTTCAGGGAAAAGGTTAAATTTGGCAATTTTATCAATTGTTTCGATAAAATAATTTTGTAAAACTACTCAGATTTGGATGGAAAATCATAAAAGTCCAAAAACCTGAAAATTTAAAAAAACAAACCAAGATATTGCACATCACGAATTATGATTCGTAGTTTAGAAAATGTAAGGCGTGTCGTTTGTGCTTTCTCATCTTTTCAAAAAAGGGAAATAAAAATATCTTTTATGTTTTCACTGTTTTCTAAAAAAATGAGACATTTTTTGTAATTTTGTAAATCTTTATAAAGATTTTATCAATATATAAAAAATATGCACATTACGTGGTAGGTATATTAACATTAAAAATACAACTGTATATTCACGTTGAAATATTGACTTTAGACAAATTTAAATCAATACACATTTAAATTTCGAAAAAAAACCTTTTAAAAAACGTTTTAAACCTGAAAGTTTTGCCGCTAAAGTTTGTCTCCCAGTTTTCCTCCGGTCTCGGAGCAAGGACGTTTCTTCCGTTTCAACAGGAGACTGAATTATTATAATTGTTATTATTAATATTATTATTATTATTATTATCATTGTTATTATTATTATTATTATTATTATTATTTGTTATTATGTTCCTTTTTGGATATTATTATTTTAAAAATTTCAAAAAAAGAAAATGTTGGCGAAAGTTAAGAAAACAAATTAAAAAGTGTGAATAATAGATAGGAGTATATAGAACCACTCCACAAAATAGAATTAAAATCCTAGTCTAAATAAAGGCTTCTTGTTTTATATGTGTTAATTATAATGTTAGGAAAACTTTTAAACATTTTTTGTTAATAACTATGACTAACAAAGACAATTTAAATGAAAAACTTGAATGTACCTGAGGTTTTGTGCCATTATTTTTGTCCCCTACTTTGATTCTACTTCTTAACAACCTGGTATTCTCATAGTTTCTAGTTTCAATTTTCTTTAAATTAATTCTTCTGACATTGTCATCTGGTTCAGCAGTGTCCGCTTTCTTGGCTTTAACTCGAAGGTTTGAATATCGTTTAAAATAGTCTCTGGAAGTTTTACTTCTTTTCTCAACTTTTTCAGTGGCATTTAATGTTGAAGGGGTTGTTTCTGGTGGTGCGTTCTCTTCCTTTAATGAGTAACTTTCTCTGATTGAAAGCTGACTGGGTAGGGTTCCATCTTGCTCCGCTTGTTTCTCCTGGACAAGCCTGGCTAGAGTTCCGAACGGATCGTCGTCCAACCCTTGGGACAACCCGACACAAGCCTAAAATGATGAATATTTAAATTTATCTAAATTGAAAAATTAATCTTATTCGACAACTTTATGATTAATTCCTGCCTTTTATTTTAGAAATCAGTGTTATAAAGTTTGTTTTCAAAATCGTCCAAACGGATGCTAATTGAAAATATATTTCAAAAATGTGACACACCATATTTTAGAAATGTTATGCTGAACTCAGATCAGATCTGAAAACCATTCTTAAAAGTATTAAAAATTTAAAATGTTAGAGCCAAATAAAGGTCTAAAAATCTGTTTTTAAATGTTTTTAATGAGTTTTCTAGCTCTAACTCATTCAATTTTCATTTGAACGCTTTTCAGATTTAATTTCAGCAATAAATTTCCAAGAAAGTGATAACGCAGTGACCTCTTGTGGTTTAAAGCAAACTTTGGTTTTGAGAAGGGTGTGTCTGAAAATGGGATGTAACCCCCCCCCCCTTTATGAGAAGGGTGTGTCTGAAAAAAACTCAACTCTTTTTTCTTGTA
>NW_019397514.1:29559-56638 GCF_000591075.1 Eurytemora carolleeae | reverse complement strand
CACCCCCCCCTATACTTCCTCTAAATAGTTACACTTGATCGAGACATTGTTCATAACTGTTTCACAACTCTTCTAGCTCAGTAGGGGTCCTTTTAACCATTAAAAGGGACCAGTCAACGTAATTTCAAGTGACCCTCCATTTACAAAGGGGCGTATTCCATTCACGCCGGCAGGGGCGGCGTACAACATTTTCCAGGGGCGTTCCCCCGGTTTTCCAGGGGCGTTCCCCCGATTTTCCAGGAATTGTTCTCAATTGGGGCGATGTTAAAGATATCTAAAGAATTTAAGAGAGATAAATGACGATATATTCCTTATCTTAATCCGATACAGTTCTAAAGGGTACTGTTGTGAATCAGGCATTTAACGCATTTCCCTTAAAATGAGTTGTTATAGGCCCGTTAAGATCTATGGTTTACACAATGATTTGACAGAATTGAAAATATCTGTATGATTTATATAATCTACTACACACAAGTGCGATGTTTAACATTAGGATAATTTTTTGTTTTCTTAATATTTTCTCTTTCTCAACAATATTAAAAAGAGAAGAAAATCTCAAGTTGTCAAAAATCTGTGGACATGGTGTACACACTGTATATACTGTCTCGGACACTTGTTCGAAATCCAACTATTGTTTACTGTAAGTATGAAAATATATACCAAGGAACCACGGTTATAATGCAAGGAAAGTTAATTGCAGTTGCTTATACTCTGCGTACATATTGAAACCAGTTCTCCCTGGGCGGAATTCGTAAACAAGAATAGATGCATCAGTGTTCGTTTTGTATCTGAGGAGGTTAAAAGCATTACATTTTTATAACTTTGATAATTCACATATTAATTTCCTATGGCCAGAATATTTCATTGATTTTTTTGAAATATGGATCCCACCACTCCAGTTTGCCGAGTCCATTAGCGCCTGATCCAATCAGAGTTCAGTCATGTGTTTGTTGTCTATTCTGAACCAATAGAAATAGTATGGCGGTAACATTTATCATTCTAGCTATCTCATTATCCAATATGAAACCTTATTTCGGTGTTATCAGTAAATGGAAATATTTACTTCTACTGAAGCTATAGTGCACATCAGGCTTCGACATCCGTCTTGTGTTTACATTACCGCCCAGAGACAGTAAACTGCAATACAAAAGATGAGCACATCGCTAAAATAACTTTCCTTGTATTATAACCTTGGGCCCGTTAAGATTTGTACTTAACAATGATTTGACAGAATTGATAATATCTTTATGGTTTATAATCTACACACTGTACATATACTGACTGCACGCTTGTTCGAAATCAAACTATTATGTATTATATATTTCTTGTTAAATACAATCAGACCGTACTGTCCGTACTGCAATGTTTTGGTTCAAACTGGAAGCATATGTAAACAAAATTTCTGCCAGTTAATGTAATACAGGGTAGTAACATGGAAACCAGTGATTTCACGTTTGTTCTCATTGTAAACAAGAAAGGACATCAACTTTTAAAAGACAGTGAACACCAGGGGGCGGAAACGTCATGTGTTTGTGTCTGTACCAAAAGAGTGTGTGTTAGTTTAAAGTACCAAAGGTGTGTACTGTAGGTAGACCAGCGCCATTTCCCTTCCCTTTATTCCTATTCCCTGGTGAACACTATTAATGTAAGGTTTAATAAAATCGGAAAAACTTTTAAAAAATGTATTCCAAACCAACTTTCTTAAAACTAAGATGAACATAATCAATAATATTATGGGTTTTTACTTAATTTTGTCCTGTGGATAAATTTGCAAACAGATACACAATCGCGGATACAGATATAGATACAAATACAGATATAGATACAAATATAGATAGTAGATACAGATACAGATGCTGTAGATGCTGATACATATGTCATGAAAAGATAAAAGTTACGAAATATCTAAACTCATCTTAATCAACAGTTTGATTGGAACATATGTGCTTAGTTTACTGTAAGGTCCTTCATCAGCTTTATTATATTGTTTTAAAGGTTTACAATTTGTTCTATTATTTTTAACCCTAAGCAATTGTCTGAAGAAAAGGTTTTAAAAAAGCGAGGGGAGGGGGGGGGACCGTCATACAAAAAATGTAGACTTTTCTTGAGACAGCCAACATGGCCATCTATCCGTCGTTTACCCTATACTACGTCCTAAAAAGTTTGAGCGCTCTTTTGTAAACCATTTTTAAGTTATGGAGAAGAAATTAAAAGAGAGGGGTGGCTCCCCCCCCCCCAAAAAAAAAAGGTTAAAGATTTTATACAAGATTAATTTGCCAAATATGTAGAAGAGTCATAAATAAATTTAAAATTTTGATTTATATTCAAACATTTAAAATTAAGATTTAATAACAATTAATCTTTTACAATGACTGTAGTGGCTAATTGACAAGATATTTTTTAAATTAGCCGATATATGATTGAAAGATGCATGAAAGATGAACAAGAAGAAAGTGAAGAAGAAACATAGAAATATTAAAATATTTTCATCTGATATCATAGAAATATTAAAAAATTTAATGGAAATAAATTATATAAGTTAAAAGTCTTTTACAATGCATTGGGAAAAGAATTGGGGAGGGAAGGGGGCTTAGAATAATGTTTAAATCTTATTTTTAGGGGGCCATCTATTTTTTTTCTAGTATCGTTTTTAGCTTTTACTAATTGAGAGAGCAGGGGGAATTTGGGGTGGGGTGGGGGGTTGATGTAGTAGCTGATTAAGTGAGTTTATGATAAAAAGTATTTTTGATGTGAATTTTTTTCCATTTATAATCAAATTCTGTTAAATATGAAATTTCCAATCTGGCCCTTTCATGGAAAAGATCTGAACTGACATTTCAATGTTCAAAATTGCAAAAAGCACTTTAAAAAAAGGTTAAAAAGATGCATTTATGTATACATTTTGTATATTGTACAACTTGCTCTAGTTTACATAAAACCAGCTGGCTCTGAAATTTTGCATCAATTTTCAAGACAGAGTTGACTTTAAAGTGTCCAAAGCGCGCTTTTTTGTAGCCCTAAACATGTACATTCTAAACTATACGCGCGCACTTGGTTTTATCTTTAGGCTTTAAAGGTAAAAATCAATTTTTAAAAAACATTTTAATTACAGTGAGCTGCCTAAAGTTCGGTCTGGTACTTCAAAAGATTTAAAATTCGGTGATGGTGATGGACCAAACCTCTGTAGAGTAAAAGAGTAGATGTTAGTTCCACATTTATTGAAAATATATTGATCGGTCTGGGTTGACCCTCGTCAGTTCTTGAGATTGTTTCTTCACAAAGATTAAAAACAAACAAAAGAACCGGAGTTTACGATGATGTTTCTTTCTCAGGGTTTTCAAAACCATAAATACTTGTAACAAATTTAGAATCTAAATGATGTTTTTCAAGCCGCCATTTTGAATTCTGATGTACAAAATTGTTAAGTAGTTTTAGTTTGTTGAGCAGTCACTACAAAAAGTCGTACCCTCCATTTTGTTTAGAGTTGAAAAAAATTCAAAATAGATTTGGTTTACAACTTAAGATGTTTACTTGACTAAAACATGAAAACAAGATTTATACCTAGAAGTGTGTTTATTAAAATTGTATGGAATCAGCTTCCTTGAATTAGAATGAAGAAGATGACGTCAAGTTTATCACTACAGTTTCATCAGAAGTAAATATTTCCATTTACTGATAGCGCCGATAGAAGGATTTATCTCTAATTGAATAATGAGAGAGATATAGAAAGATATAGGTGTTACCCCATACTATTCCTATATTGGTTCAGAATAGACAACAAACACATGACTGAACCCTGATTGGATGAGGCGCTAATGGGCTAAGCATATGGGAGTGATACCTGTTGTTTTTAATCTGAGATTGTTTAAACCGGATTTAAAGAATTTGAGCCACGTCGTTGAACTATTAACTGTTGAATCACATTTGAACCTCCGAGTAAAAAAAACAGATTAAGAAAATATTTGAATCGGCGATTCAATGTGAACCAGTAGTTCAAATTAATTAAATTCGGTCCATGGGAAGGAATTGAGTTTTGCCATAAACACTGATTTTCTCATCCATACATATTTACAACCCAAAATGATAGACCTCAGATATTTCAAACTATATGACTTTTGTTAGAACAGAGTTATGAACATCAAGGTTTACACAATAAGGTTGTAAAGATATTAGGATTAAAAATTTGAGTTTGTGGCAAAGGCTCAATTCCGTTGTATTTATTAATTAAATCAATTAATACAGTTTACAAGACAATGTCTCAAAACGTTTTATGGATTGCTTTTATTAATTCAATTAGTGTTTTTATTTTCAAGTTTTAATAGGCTCTGAATATGAATCTGAATTCTTTTTATTTTAAGTTTACTTTTAAATAAACATTAAACAAAATTTAAAACATACTGAATTTAATTTTAAATAGTAGAAACATATTACTTATCTCAATTTTATTGATAGAATTATTTCAATTTTTTAAAAATTTTGTTATTTTCAAAAAAATATTTGTAATTTCAAAGTGCTATGAGTCATTTGATATTTCTTACTGTTTCACATAAAAGTAAAACATACCAGGAATGACTTTTAAAAACAGAGCATTGATATAGCAATGGGGATTCTTATTTTCTATGTTTGTTACATTGTCAAAACTTTTCTAAAATAAACAAGATGGGAATGACCATGTGTTTACAATAATGATGTTAAATTCCCCCACCCCACCCCCCATTATAACAACGCTTTAACCGCGTCATATTGTAATTAAGGTAAATTGGCCGATTTAACGCATTTTCTCAAAACGCCCGTGACATTTATAAACAAAGGCTTCAAGCCAAAATATTAAGTATATACACAATCTAAATATCTTAATCAAAAACAAGAAAAGTTGTGTACTAGCTTTAGAACCCAGGGTACTCACAGTTAATCCCGCCGTTTACCCGCGCTTAGTCGTAAACTATGATCTTAGCTATCTTTCCCTATAGAAGTGTAACCACTTAATTTAAAATCTGAAAAGCTAATCCAATTTAAAAACATTCAGGTTTATCTTCCGAGTTACCCAATCAAAGTTTGAGGCAAATTAGTCAAGGGGTTCCTGAGTTATGATCAGATATCCAAACAAACATACAGTGTCTGTTGTATCTGAATCATCTAATGTGTGTGGTTGAGAGATAGTAATTTAGATAATTTGATCAACATGTGACATCTTAGATCTTGATATGTTTCAAGGTTTATAGTAAACTGTAGGTAGGTTTGTGTACTGCGTATAGAGCAAGGTTGTAAAATAAGGTTAGTTACTCTCTTGCGTTCCAATGTAAGGAAAATGTCGTCTCCTACGATAGATAGACACAAACCTAATATGACGTCACTCTCGGCTCTATATAATGAGTAACGTCATATATCGTTTTTATCTATCTATCTTAGAAGACGACATTTTCCGTACATTGGAGCGCATCGAGAGTAACCAACCTTTATACAACTTTGGTTATAGAGAGAATATGTTTGTATCTAATCTTACGACGATCAGTATTTGATGGAATCTAAATTGCACGGTGGGGAGGGGAAGTGGAAGGTTGGGCTGTACAGAACAGGGAGCAAGCAATAATTTACAGTGTAATAACCAGAAAACTCTAAAATAGAAAGAAGAAGACTTTAAAAAGCAATTGTGTAAACAGACCCATTTAGCTAAAAAAGTGATTTTTTAAGTGTCTCTAATACAACTATTTGCTTTGTAACACCATCAAATACGCTTAAGTTTAGCTATAATGTCGTCTTCCTATTCCTTGGTTATCAATGTGTGAACTGCAGGATCGAATAAAATGAATTTAAATTAGGTCACTACCTACTGTAGTTAAGTAAGTTAAATTAGCTGTACATTAGCTGCACGTGCAGTGCTATATAAAGTTTTGATTGGTTCCCGGATTTTCTCCCAAAAATTTATCATATTTCCAAAATATTTTTTTTTCAATTGAAATGAAAATAAATTTTTAATCAGCCTAATTGTTTTACTTCTGTTTTGTTTCAAAGCTTATTTGATCTAAAGACATTTAGATAAGTACACAATCGTTTCAAAAAGTGCTATAAAGTTTTGGATTTCTCGCTAAAGCTCGGGACAAAATCTAAAAAAGCTTGAACCTTCTCGATAAAGAGAAAATTTTTGTCCAAAAACTTTATAACACTGCGAACCAAAATAACAGTTAATATAAATAGTTAATAACAGGGTTTAGGTGAATCATTACTGTTTTGGCAATATACATTTTATGGGGTGGGGGTTCCTTTACCCCCCCCCCCCCCCCACTTAAATTGATATAAGCAAAATTCAGATTTTTTTTCTTAAACATTAGATTATGTCTATATCTTATGCGAAAATATGTTTTCATTCATATACATATGTATTCCGTTTATGCTATAGGCGTTAATTACTGCATTGACAAGGACAATTTAGGTAATGCATGCATGAGAGGTGGGACACATACAGTTAAATTGAGATTAGAATTAGATACAACTTTTCTCTTTCTTACAACCTCTTTCATTCAAAAACAAGTTTTTTTTTCATTTCTTTAGCAACCCATTTAGTAGACTGTTGGAGACCAAATTCAGCATTGAGATCGTCCTATTTTTGGGTCGCCTTTTTAATCTCATCCTTAGCGGGTAAACCTGTATTTGCGGTTGTGATTTTTCAAATACTTAAAAACATTTATTGAGGAAAAACTTTAAAGGACTGTTCAAAACTATCTTCAAATCATCTGAAGATGCAAAATATTAAAATATAAAAACACAAAATTCTTCGTATTTTACCAAATCCATAAATTCAACTGGGATAGGGTTGACACCATACATGAGGGTCAAAATATAGCCCAACTGGGATAGGGTTAATACCATACATGAGGGACAAAATATAATAGCCCAACCGGGATAGGGTTAATACCATACATGAGGGTCAAAATATAGCCCAACTGGGATAGGGTTAATACCATAAATGAGGGACAAAATATAGCCCAATTGGGAAAGGGTTAATACCATACATGAGAGACAAAATATAGCCCAACTGGGATAGGGTTAATACCATACATGAGAGACAAAATATAATAGCCCAACTGGAATAGGGTTAATACCATACATGAGGGACAAAATATAGCCCAACTGGGATAGGGTTAATACCATACATGAGAGACAAAATATAATAGCCCAACTGGGATAGGGTTAATACCATACATGAGGGTCAAAATATAGTCCAATTGGGAAAGGGTTAATACCATAAATGAGGGACAAAATATAGCCCAACTGGAATAGGGTTAATACCATACATGAGGGACAAAATATAATAGCCCAACTGGGATAGGGTTAATACCATACATGAGGGACAAAATATAGCCCAATTGGGTTAGGGTTAATACCATACAAAAAGTAGACAAAACTGTTTCCAAATAAATTATACAGCGACGAGAAAACCAACTCTGAAAATCAATATTTAGGAAACCAATATTTTAAGAAATTGGACCAAAAATTAAACACGGTAGAATGGTTTAATAAAATTCGATTTAATAATACATTATTTGATTTCATCCTTTTGGAAATTTTTACACAAAATTTACAATTATATTTCTTAAAATCATTCATTTTTCTCAACAAATGTATTGCGCTCCAGACGTCTTTGAAAAAAACGATTTTCAAAGGAGGGGGGGGGGGGGTAATTTTTTAAGAAATGAAAACCCTTAGAAAATTCAGAATTTTTCCTAAGGATGTTTTCTTCGGAATATTGTGAATTTCAAATGTTTGAGGCAAGGTCACCGATATCGAAAATGTTTGACAGATTGGTAACATTTTGACAGACTGTTGTTGTTGTTAATTACAAAGAGAATAGAATATATATTAGAGGGGAATTTAGTAAAAAAAAGTGTAAACCAGCCATTTTGTTGTACTGTTTCCATACTGCAGGTGTACATCACATATTTATGCTATACAACCTTTTGGGCCCTGGAATATCATTTTATAGAAAATCTAAAATTAATATGAACCAAATTATGAAATAGGCTGATTTCATAATTGGCCAATGATCATTTTACATAGACTCTAGCCTTTCACTTTACAAACGATAATATTCCGTTATAACTATAAATCAAATGATTTTTTTTAATCACCTAATTTATTTTAAAGTTTGTTTAACTGCTTTAAAAATTCGAAATTGAAATGGTATAGTCTAGGGAACATACTGTATTAATGTACTCTACTGCATATAATTTGTGGACATTTACATAATTTGTACACTTTTAACTCCCTTTCAGGCTGAAAGGGACTGAAAAAATCATACCAAGAGATTCTTTAAATTCCCCTCTAATATATATTCTATTCTCTTTGTTTAATTAGTATTGCCGAGGGGGGGGGGGTGTAATCTGTTTTTTTATTTGCAAAACTTTTGTATTACTATGATTTGTATTGCTTAATGCTTTGTCTGCTTATTTAATATACAGTTTAAAGAAAATTCGAAAATCTTATCATGATAATAGAAAATCTGGTGAATTTTTGGTTTTACAAGAAAATATGGCGCGCATAGTAGATATAAACGTCTATTATATGCTTGAATAAGACGGTTAATGATAGATAGACATGTGTTTATTCAGAGTTCAAGGACCAGTTAAACATTGAGAAAACAACATTTATTTGTGGTTTTATTTAAACACTGTTTAGTGCTTCAATCTGATGTTGATTTAAGGAAAATAAACAGATAGACAGATAGACAGATAGACGGATAGACAGATTGACAGATAAACAGATAGACAGGTAGGCAGATAAACAGATAGACAGATAGGCAGATAGACAGATAGACAGATAGACAGATAGACAGATAGACAGATAGACAGATATACAGATAGACAGATATACAGATAAACAGATAGACAGATAGACAGATAGACAGATAGACAGATAGACAGATAGACAGATAAACAGATAGACAGATAGGCAGATAGACAGATAGACAGATAGGAAGATAGACAGATAGACAGATAGACAGATAGACAGATAGACAGATAGACAGATAGACGGATAGACAGATAGACAGATAGACAGATAGACAGATAGACAGAAAAACAGATAGACAGATAGACAGAAAAACAGATAGACGGACAGACAGATAGACAGATAGACATATAAACAGATAGGCAGATAAGGAGATGTTATAGATACATAGACATACATGTAGATAGATTGACAGATAGATAGACATAAATATAGACAGATAGAGAGATTTATAGATAGACAGATAGACAAATAGGCAGATGTGATAGATATAGACATACATCTAGACAGATAGACAGACATTTACGACATACATTTAGACAGATAGCAAGATAGATAGACATACATGCATGACAGATAGACAGATAGACAAAGAGGCAGATGTGATAGACATACATGTAGACAGATAGACTGATAGACAAATAATTCTTTTTACTTAAATCTTTTTAAAAGTAATAAAATCTAGAATGGATTTTGAAAAATGTTTAAAAGTTTAATTGCCGAGTAAATGAATGGATCAATGAACAATCTTCAAAATAAAGACATTGTCATAATATTTTATTGTATTTAACCGAAAAATTATGGAAAATTTCGTAATTTAGGAGATCGAATGTGCTAATAAACATAATTTTTATTTCAAATCTTATGAAATTGATATTTTTAAACTATTTAATACCCAAGGAAGCCAAAAAACATATTGAAATAACAATTAGTAATTATTTGGTGGGTAGCCCTATACCTTCCTTCCAACACGTTCTTATCTTTATATCTTTATCTATCTATATATTTATATATATAATGTCCATAAAGATGTACGTATGCACTAGGTCAAGGCTAACACTGCCTATAAACTGGCTGGTCTAAGGTTGTGTTGGGTTTATATTTTCAATGTTGACAGGAGAAACTATTCGTTAACGTTGAAAAAAACCAATCGTTTTAACTAGGATACTTTTTCAAAATAGAAAAAACTTGTTAGTAGTTTTTGATATCAATTTGTAATTTCGTTAACGATGGAAGGCCGTTTCTTAATTTTTGGCGATCATTAACGACTATTAACCTTAGAATTAATTCTCCCCCCCCCCTTCCCTTTTTAAGCAAATTTGTAATAATCGGAAACATTTTGTGTTTCATTAAACTGATGCATTGCACATTTCTGGTTTTTTGGTATGCAACAATTTTCATTTAATCCCGCCCCTTTTAAAAATAATAATAAATAATAAAAATAATTTGTTATTTTTTACAAAGGAATGTCATTTAATCTCAGAGAAATTAGAATCAATGGAAATTTAAACCCCCTCGGGATTCAATGGTAAACTGCGCCCTCGGGTTTATCATTGAATCCCTCGGGGGTTTAAATTTACATCGATTTTAATTTTTCTGAGAGGAAATGATACATAATATGTTTACACTAATTAATTTAGCATTTGTATGTCAACATCAAAACAAAAGTAAAGATGGCTAACAACTGTTTAAAACTGTTTAAAGTTTCTTGATTGTGATATAAAAAAAATTTCTTATGCATTCCATTGTTTACTTATTAGTTATTTCTAATATTAGCAAGTCCTATACTTTATCAAAATGATATTTCTTGGATCCTAAAAGGGAGTGTAAAGTAAAAATGAAAGGGGGGTATAGGCTGAAAGCTGGGAATCTCAGGACTTGAACGATATCTATAAGACATCTATCTGATGTTCCTGTCTCGAGAAATTGATATAAAACTGTGTCAAATTTATAAGAAAATTCATATATATATATATATATATACAATTTTGTATAAAAGTAGTAGGCTTAAATTGATCATATTCAACAAAAACGCAACCAATTTAAAAACGAAAATATCCCACAGGAGCCTGAGAATCTCGGGTTTGATCCTATAATAATTTTTTAATTTTTATTTTTATTTTCAATAGATATAATTGATAATATTATTGTATATAGTCTGTATAGTCCTATACTTAATCAAATTAATATTTCTTGGATTTTTAAGTTTAAACTTGAAAAATTAACATCATAAATATTCTATCTACACTTAGAGTTGAAATCACTAATTTATTCTCACCAGCAGTAAAAGAACCACGTGCGCACGGTCAAACATCCTGCGCCGGACTGAGCAAACTTTGCGGATTTTCCGCGTTAAATTTCTGACGGATTTTTCCTGAGCATCTCTACCCCTTGCATCAACAATACCACGCGGCTTTACATGTAATATACAGAGCTGGGAACTAAAGAAACACTTATTACCGATCTGATCTGATCTGATCGATTTTTCTGAATTTCCTGCTTAATCCACTCTTTTTCTTTCTTTTTATATAAAGTTTAAATTTTTCAAGATTCTGATAGGATTTTTCAGATTTTTCATTCGCCACACTATTGGTTAAGTTTTGAATACTTTTTAGGATACAAACTAAAGATTAAATTAATCTTGAGATTAATAAAAAAGAAGATCAAGCATTTATCTCATTATCAACAATTCTCAGGTGGTGTAATCCAATTACAACTGAAAATTGACTTTTTAAATTTTTAATTTATTTTTACAGAAAGCAAAAGTTAGAAAAACTTAAAATATAGCAGTTTCTTTGAATTTTTCTTTTTCTTCAAAATTATTTTCTAGAATTGGTTTATATATATCTTTGGGGTAAATCAAATAAAATGACTTTTTGGGGCGGCTAAAAAATATTGGTTGTATTGTTCAGAAACATTATTGATTTGAAAAGAAACCTCCGTACACACAACCTTATCTGATCAATATAATGTGGAAAAATATTGTAGTTTTTCGAAGTTTAAAAGTGCTTAATTCTGTCAAATCCTTTGTTTTCCTGCAAAAATAATGTAAAACTCACTTTTGTAAAGAAACCGCATTTGAAAAAAAATCGGTTTTCTGTTTTATTAAAATGACTTTCTAATTTATGCTTCTAAGGGTACCGTTGTGAATCGGGCATTGACAGCTTAGCATGACCATTACTATTTAAAGGAACTGTAAGCATAATTTCAAGTTACCCTCCATGCAAAGATGTAAGTGCCCAGTTCACAACTGTAACCTTAAAAGCTTTGTCTGATCAAGTATGAATTGTATATAATCGAATGTTTATAATTTTCAAAACTAATTGTACTTTTAATTGCGTGTTCTATACAAAAGTAACTTGTGCATTTCCATTACAGGAAACATACAGGAATCTTCAGAATAAATCACTTTAAACCTAGAAAAACGACAATTTCTTGTTAAGGTTTAGCGTACCGTTGTGAATCGGCCATTGCCATATACGCATGGGGAGTTGCTTGAAATTACGCTTACAGTCCCTAAATATTTTTTTGGGACCCAAAGGGACAAACTACAGCTATACACTATTTATAATTTGCAATGTAATTGGAAAATATTCTAGGGCCCATTGGTGGAAATCCAGGAAATCCAGGGCCCTAAAAATACAGTGAGGAATTTCACCCGGGGAAAGGTTGTTATTTAACAAGATGTCGGAGAGCAAGTGGCCNATCATCGTTTGTAAAGTGGAAGGCATAGAGTCTATGTGAAATGATCATTGGTCAATTATGAAACCAGCCTATTTCATAATTTGGTTTTCTTTTAACAATAATTTTAGATTTTCTATATAATGATATTCCAGGGCCCAAAAGGTTATATAGCATAAATATGTGAAGTACACCTGCAGTATGGAAACAGTACAACAAAATGGCCGTTTTACACTTTTTTCCAATAAATTCCTCTCTATATATTCTATTCTCTATGCAT
Source organism: Eurytemora carolleeae (assembly GCF_000591075.1). Taxonomy (NCBI): domain Eukaryota; kingdom Metazoa; phylum Arthropoda; class Copepoda; order Calanoida; family Temoridae; genus Eurytemora; species Eurytemora carolleeae. The sequence goes on along the minus strand of NW_019397514.1, from coordinate 43,893 downwards.
ATACCTGGAGATAGAGTTAATTCAAGGATACTGATATGTTAACTATCTATATAAATAAATACCTGGAGACAGGGTAGATTCAAGGATACTGATATGTTAACTATCTATATAGATATATACCTGAAGATAGGGTAGATTCAAGGATACTGATATATTAACTATCTTTAGATATACACCTGGAGATAGGGTAAATTCAAGGATACTGATATATTAACTATCTATAGATATATACCTGGAGATAGGGTAGATTCAAGGATACTGATATGTTAACTATCTATATAGATATATACCTGGAGAAAGGGTAGATTCAAGGATACTGATATCTTAACTATTATATAGATAAATATATACCTGGAGATAGTGTAGATTCAAGGATACTGATATGTTAACTATCTATATAGATATATACCTGGAGATAGAGTAGATTCAAGGATACTGATATGTTAACTATCTATATAGATAAATACTTGGAGATAGGGTAGATTCAAGGATACTGATATGTTAACTATCTATATAGATATATACCTGGAGATTTGGTAGATTCAAGGATACTGATATATTAACTATCTATAGATATACACCTGGAGATAGGGTAGATTCAAGGATACTGATATATTAACTATCTATAGATATTCTAGAATATGGTAAAAAATAAATTTATCAACAACTCAAACATTCAAATATTTAAGCATGGTTTTACAAATTTATTATACTTTATACAAACATAGAGAAAATGAAAAAATACTATAGGATCAATGAAAAATAAATAATTGTTGACAGTGGAAGTTTTCTCATAAAATTCCCCGTCTTCACATCGAAAGGGTTCGTCTCGAACTGTTTTCCTACCAGGGAACCTCCCCTCACCCTCCTTGGATTTAACCCTAGCTATGCTTGCCCCTTGGGCCGATACCCGCGCCAACCCTCTTTCCAAGATAATGGAGTTGGCGTCGCTTGGGTTAAAAATAGATAAGCGTGGCTTGTTCTTCCCCACATTTTCAAGTAAACATTATAAAATCGTTATTTCATTAGAACTGTACAAAAGGGGGGTTGAAAACCCCTAATATCTATGATCGCAGCAATCTTAAAATCCCTTGAACCGCTGATCGTAAAAGATCAACAAAATCACAACATCATTACAATATATGCTGTCCGTCTGTTGTATTTGTGTATGTATGTCTACTGTCTACCTATTGTATCTGTAAAGCTGGCAAAACTGTACCTTTTAGAGAGATATGTAAGGTTAACTACAGTCAAAATTGTAGTTTATTTCGTGGTATGTACATACAGGGTGTCCCGATATGCATGCCCAGGAATTAAGTGACAATATGAAGTAAGTAAGATAAAAAAGAAGGAAGCTTAGTAATAAATATCCGGTAACATGATTTTCTGTAAACTTGCAGTACATTGTACATTATTAAATACCTATTTTTGTAAACTTATACCTAAAACCATAGATAAGAGAGTTACAGAGATCGATTGAAACCTATGATATGCGATATTTTCCACAGCATGTTCTATTGTGTACACGACCAATCAGCAAAAATCTGTATTCATGGATATTTAAGGATCCTTGGGATACAAAACACAAAATCTTCAAAAATAGACTGAATTCATAAATGTAATGTTTTATGTGTAAAATTTGAGTATTTCTTTAAAAGTTGTAATTTACTCAACTCCAGTATGGGTTTTATATTCAACAAGTGGTCGTGAGATGGCACTCTAAAAACCTATCATAAAAACGTAGCATGTCGTGCAGGGTCAACTTAGGCCTACGTAGCCCACCCTGTGAAATGAGATAAACATTAAGCAGTATCTGTAAATATTTGGGTTGAGATCCTACCTCAGCATAAATAGAGATCGATTGAATAGCTTGTTTGAATAGCTACGCTTGTGTCCTTAGAGCACTAAATTGATAGCTTGTTGGATAGCTACGCAATTGTGTCTCTGTGTGGCATTTAGGGCTAGGTGGGTTGTATCACGGTAAAAATAGCCTGTTATATAGCATACGCTTGTGTCCCTGTGTGGCATTTAGAGCCTTTGATAGCGGTACCTGGACTGATACAGTTTGGGAGGAACTTTTAAGAGTACGGCATTTACTACAGATATAAAGAAGGAAGGTATACACCCTGTGTCATTTATAAAGTATCGGAAATTAAATAAGATTTTAACGTTGTCTCTTTAGTCCCATGTTTATTGGGACACCATTCTGCTTGATAAAATGTACAAAAATGTACACAAAAATATAGAAAGTTGGGATAATTTTAGCCAAAATAATGTCTAATTGCTATATTGTATAACACACAAATACCCATAAATATTAATTTTTTTTATATAATTGGACAAAAAAATTGTTACAGTTGCAGAAAATCACGAACATGAGAAAACAGAAATTTTAAATTCCAAACGGTCGTCTCTGAATTATCATCCTGTACTTTAACAAACACAAAAACCCTAAGCATTCCAAAGAAAACTTAACTTTTTTTTCGATGATAGTTTATGTGATATATCTGTATCGCCGTCCAAGGAGTAAAGATGAGATACAATTCTAGATTTATTTTATAACTTGGGTTTATAAACAGGATACAAAACAGGTTAAAAAAAACTAATCAAAATACGGCCTTACAATTCCTGTAAACTTCCAGAAAACTGAAAGAAAAAGCAAATGATGATGGGAGAATGAACAAACAATAAAACTCACCTAATACTCGGTTTCTAATTAGGTTTGAAACCGGAGTTGGAATCGAAATGAGAAGGAGAACGTCTCTGAGTAGTTGTCCGACCCATACTCTTCTATTCTCCGAAGGAGTAGAAAGAATCAAACATCATCACAATAATGAAAATAAAAGTTACAGCTAAATAATAAAACTACAAATATTTAAGGTGCATTATATAACATTCCGTGAATTTATAAAACTTTAACAGTGCACAAATTAGACATTGATTTTCATTAAAAAAATGACATAAGTCTCAACCAATGTGTAAAATATTTGCAAATGGCATTAAAACTAGAATGTTACCAAGATAAAATAAATCATTCAAAAGCCAATACCTACGTTTCTGCAGCAACCTCTTCAATGAACTTTGCAGTAAAAATAAGTTTAAGGGTAAAACACGATCAGATCTCGTAAACAATCTTCAAATCACATAGAAGATAAAGTAAACTGAAGAGATCCTAAACCCTAGGCGTGTAGCTTTACGCTAACTCAACTGCTGGTCAGGTTGCAGTAAATAGTAAGGTTTACACAGAAACCGGTTTAGAGAGACAAAACTGAATATACACAGCAACTTCTCAGGGGCACTACAATATCCTAAAACAAAAATAGCATCAAAATGAATTTGAATTAAAGTTAAAATTACAAAAAAATCTTGAAATTTACTGAAACAAATTTGTTTCTTTGATGCATCTAAAGAGGGCAAGTTTGAGCATCTGAAACCATTTATTGAGGATCTGGAATCATGTTTGTGGATCTGGAATCATGTTTGTAGATCTGAAATCATGTTTGTGGAACCATGTTTGCAGATCTGGAACCATGTTTGTGGATCTGGAATCATAATTGTAGATCTGGAACCATGTTTGCAGATCTGGAACCATGTTTGTGGATCTGGAACCATGTTTGTAGATCTGGAATCATGGTTAAGGATCTGGAACAATGTTTGAGGATCGGAAACCATGTTTGTGGATCTAGAATCATGTTTGTAGATCTGGAGTCATGTTTGTGGATCTGGAACCATGTTTGTGGATCTGGAATCATAATTGTAGATCTGGAACCATGTTTAAGGATCTGAAACCATGTTTGTGGATCTTGAATCATGTTTGTGGATCTGAAACCATGTTTGTGGATCTGGAACCATGTTTGTGGATCTGGAACCATGTTTGTAGATCTGGAATCATGGTTAAGGATCTGAGACCATGTTTGTGGATCTGGAACCATGTTTGTAGATCTGGAATCATGGTTAAGGATCTGAGACCATGTTTGTGGATCTGGAACCATGTTTGTAGATCTGGAATCATGGTTAAGGATCTGAGACCATGTTTGTGGATCTGGAACCATGTTTGTAGATCTGGAATCATGGTTAAGGATCTGAGACCATGTTTGTGGATCTTGAATCATGTTTGTGGATCTTGAATCATGTTTGTGGATCTTGAATCATGTTTGTGGATCTGGAATCATGTTTGTGGATCTTGAATCATTTTTGAGGATCTGGAACCATGTTTAAGGATCTGGAACAATTTTTGGGTATCTAGAATCATGTTTGGGATCAAGAATAATGTTTGTGAATCTGGAATCATGTTTGAGGATCGGCAAACATGTTTGAGGATCTGGAACCATGTTTAAGGATCTGAAACTATGTTTGAGGATCTGAAATCATGTTTCAGGATCCGGAAACATATTTGAGAATCTGGAATAATGTTTGAGGATCTGGAACCATGATTAAGGATCTGGAACTATGTTTGAGGATCTGGAATCATGTTTCAGGATCTGGAATCATGTTTGAGAATCTGGAATCATGTTTCAGGATCTGGAACTTTGTTTGAGGATCTGGAGTCAAGTTTCAGGATCCAGAAACATGTTTGAGGATCTGGAATCATGTTTCAGGATCCGGAAACAATTTTAAGGATCTGGAATCATGTTTCAGGATCTGGAATCATGTTTGAGAATCTGGAATTATATTTGAGGATCTGGAAACATGTTTAAGGAGCTGGGATCATGTTTGAGAATCTGGAATCATATTTAAGGATCTGAAAACACGTTTGAGGATCTAGAATCATGTTTGAGAATCTAGAAACATGTTTGAGGATCTGGAACCATGCTTAAGGATCTTGAATTATGTTTGAGGATCTTTAATCATGTTTGTGGATTTGGAATCATGTTTGAGGATCTGGAACCATGTTAAAGGATCTGGAATCATGTTTGAGGATCTTGAACCATGTTTAAGGATCTGGAACCATGTTTAAGGATCTGGAATTATTTTTGAGGATCTGCATGGAAATATGTTTGAGGATCTGGAATCATGTTTGAGGATCTGGAATCATGTTTAAGGTTCTGCAATCATGTTTGAGGATCTGGAATCATGAAGAAGCATTAGGGTAAAACTAGCGTGAACACGATATTTGTCATTTTAAAGTAATCTTCCTAATGAAGTCTTTCATTTTACTGTTTTTCGTTCCAGTTTTGGCTTTTTTAAATCATTAAGAGATTTACCATTTTGGAAATTATTTAACTTAATTTTGACAATATTTTGAAAGAATTTTTGTTTTATTCAAATATTTAGGAAAAGGTGAAAAATTGCGTTTTTTTACCTTTCGTCAACGCCATCTGTTTTATTTTTTTAATTCTTTTTTATTCCAAAATGTTTAAAATACTTTTCTTTGTCCGATAATAAAACAAAATGTAAAATATCGATAGCAGTCAGATAAATTAAAACTTGTTTATTAATATACATGTGCACAATTATGCAACAAAATATTTAAAAAGTGCAAGTGCAAATTTGAAATGCGAATTATAAATGCAAGGTCAAAATTGCATCAGTTAATCAGAAGGGATCAAGTGCATTCAGTCTTTTGATTTAAAGTGCATTCTGGGTGAACGAAATCTTCATTTTTTTAATTTAAAATTCCATTTTGAAATAAAATAATTTTTAATCTCTATACCGGCCCTCATCATCTAACTAGTAAAAAGTAAAATTTTAAATATTTCATATTCTAATTATATCAGATAAAAAGTTGCAAATTTAGATTTTCCACTTGTCTTATTTTGTTTAAAGAGACTGTAATCGTAATTTCAAGTGGCCTTCACTCTGTCCTCCCATTGTACAATGGCACCCTTTCCTGCCATTGTATAGTAGCACCCTTTCCTCCCATTGTACAATAGCACCCTTTCCTCCCATTGTACAATGGCACCCTTTTCTCCCATTGTACAGTAGCACCCTTTCCCCCCATTGTACAATAGCACCCTTTCCTCCAATTGTACAATAGCACCCTTTCCCCCCATTGTACAATGGCACCCTTTTCTCCCATTGTACAATGGCATCCTTTCCTCCCATTGTACAATGATACCCTTTCCTCCCATTGTACGATGGCACCCTTTCCTCCCATTGTACAATGACACTCTTTCCTCCCATTGTACAATGGCACCCTTTCCTCCCATTGTACAGTAGCAACCTTTCCTCCCATTGTGCAGTAGCACCCTTTCCTCCCATTGTACAATGACACTCTTTCCTCCCATTGTACAATGGCACCCTTTCCTCCCATTGTACAGTAGCAACCTTTCCTCCCATTGTACAATAGCACCCTTTCCCCCCATTGTACATTGGCACCCTTTCCTCCCATTGTACAATAGCACCCTTTCCTCCCATTGTACATTGACACCCTTTCCTCCCATTGCACAATAGCACACTTTCCCCCCATTGTACATTGGCACCATTTCCTCCCATTGTACAATAGCGCCCTTTCCTCCCATTGTACAATGGCATCCTTTCCTCCCATTGTACAGTAGCACTCTTTCCCCCCATTGTACAATATCACCCTTTCCTCCCATTGTACAATAGCACCCTTTCCTCCCATTGTACAAAGACACTCTTTCCCCCCATTGTACAATGGCACCCTTTCCTTTGTTGGTTAAACTTTGTGAGCTCGTAACTCCTTTGTATTTAGGACCATTCTTGCACAGACGACCGTTGATAAGAGTACCATTGTGAATCAGACATGGAACTCTGTAAATGGAGGGTTACTGGAAATATATAAGATGTCTATGATTTTAGATAATTGATGTAACTTAAATATAATTTAGTGTTATACGTAGCACGTACTCTCTGCATTCGAAAATCCAATTATATAATTCTATCCCTTCGAGTTAAGCTCTAGCCGATGCATGTTTAATTAAAATGTTATTAAACTTTACCATTTAATAATTATTTTTAATCTATTTTAGATGAGCATCTGCCACTGACCAGACATAGAACTGATCAAAATGTTAATATCGAGAAATAGACCATTTGGGTTTCTAATATTTTTTTCCACCGTAGGTAAACAGAGTTTTTTAATCTTCGTTCAGAGTTATCCAGAATGTGGGAGACTGTAAAGATGACCTAACATTTTTAAAATACGACGCATTTAAATCAAGTCTTCTCCCTTGAATATAGTCTTGTAATAGCTTATACTAGCTGAAGAGACCGGCGTTTTTCCAAAGTCAATCTGCAGATAGTGATGATATCGTACCCCAGTCAGCATAAGATACACATAAACATAAATTAACACTATCTCTTTGTTTGCTTGTAACCCTGAAATATGAAAAAAGTATGTTGGAAATCAAACACACATGGAAAATTCGTCTTCATTGTATTCATATTAATGTCAGCCACTGTATAGAACAACTAAACTACCATTGGAAAAAAATATTTAATTTTGTTGATTTAAAGTTTTTATTTTCCTCTATATTTGAAGTATTCTTTGTATTTTCAATTTTTAGTCAATACAAATTTATTTAAATTCAATTTAAAATCAATTTTATCTGTATTTTCAAGAATAAGGAAAGTTTTGTCAAATTTTATTTTCCTTGTTTGGTTCGAAAAAAAATCCAATAAATATTGCAAAATTGTATAAATGCCTTTTATACAGGGTGTCCCAAACACATGGGAATTCAGTGAAGAATTCTATATCGTCTTTGTTATGAATTAGCATTGTAATACCTAATTTCAAAAGCCATATAATATTATTATGTCTGCTAGAGTTTATTTTATTATGTCTCCGCAAGATGAACAGTGAATACGGACAAGTTTACACTGTTTGTATACTGCAATTTTCTTATTTTACTAAGTACAACCGTATGCAGTCAACACATAAACAAACGAAACTCTTTCAGATCACAGCTTTTTCAGTAGGAATCACTATTCTAAATCAAAGAATTATTTAAAAAGACGATATCGAATTCGTCACTGAATTCCCATGTTTATTGGGACACCCTGTAGTTTAAAGTTTACAGAAAGAAATATTTGTCCAACATTTTGATTTCAAGAGGATAGTTGAGTATGTATCTCTTAGGAAAGACAAAAACATAAATCTTTTATCCTTTACTGCGTAGAATCATTCATCTCTTAAACTGCGTAGATACTATAGTTTTTTTCTCATCAGTCGCAATTTTAAAAGGATTCTTCAGTTTGAAAATAAATTACGCATAATTAATAATATTTAAAGCGCAGATAAATTAGAATTTACTGTATCTAGAATTTAAAGGTTATTTGACCAGTGGGTCCCACATCATAATGGATTCAAGGAACAACTTGTATGCCGTGATTGGCAGTGTTTTATATAGATATGTACTTTTCAAGTTTTAAGAAATATTTATCTATCTGTCAATTAATTATTACCATAGATATACAGGGTTACCTACAAAGAATGTGACTTCAGATACATTTGTCTATTACATTATATTCACGAATATGTCTCAGTTAAAGACTCAATTTAAAGTCTCAATTTAATCTTGAGATCTTCATAATTTAAGAGTTCTGTGTCGTCTTTACAGTCTCATCCTTTTTGGACCGCCCTGTAGTTTCCAGAGTAAAAACAAACTACTCACAAATAAAGAAACTTCAATAACGACCAAAAACCTTCCATTAAAAGATTTAAGTCTGTCTTTTATCTTGACTACAGTATTTTCCTAATTAAAACATTCAAAGAATAAAAAAAATTGTATAGTTGCAATTTAAGACTAAAGACTGAAAAAATTCCGTACAGTAGTCTCTGTAGTCTCATTATGTGTGGGTAACCCTGTATATCCCCTATGTCTAAGTTTTACTCTCTTTGCAGGTTTTGAAGGTCTTGAAGGTGTAAATGTTCCACTAGATGTAGATGAAGATACTATTACAAATATCAACGAGAAGGTAGGCCCGGGGAGGTTTAGAAGGTCTTGAAGGTGTAAATGTTCCACTAGATGTAGATGAAGATACTATTACAAATATCAACGAGAAGGTAGGCCTGAGCAGGTTTTGAAGGTCTTGAAGTTGTAAATGTTCCACTAGATGTAGATGAAGATACTGTTATAAATATCAACGAGAAGGTAGGCCCGGGGAGGTTTAGAAGGTCTTGAAGGTGTAAATGTTCCACTAGATGTAGATGAAGATACTATTATAAATATCAACGAGAAGGTAGGCCCGGGGAGGTTTAGAAGGTCTTGAAGGAATAAATGTTCCACTAGATGTAAATGAATTTACTGATATAAATATTAACGAGAAGGTAGACCCGGGCAACCTTGCGGAAATAAACCAATGTTTTTTATTTAAAGAGTTATTAGGCGTAATTTCAACTGAACCTCCATGCATAAAAGATGTCAATGCCCGATTCACAACGGTACATGTAAACTTCTATCTGATCAGTAATGTGGAAGATAATGTTATTTTTTCTAGGGTTAAACTTGTTGGTAATTTCCAAAAGAACATTTTTGGACCCCCCCCCCCCTCCTTTCAATTTTGTGCATGTATCTCATAATGTAATCCGAGCCAGAAGGATGGTTTTTTGATAAACTGTATATATGATAGTCATAGGGGAAATAATACCCCTTTCTAGTTTTTTGTGTTCTGTTATCATATACAAACATGCTGTTAATAGAACGAAGTCAAGGGACTTTCCTATAGCGCATCAGACGCTAGGGAGAGCTTGGGTTCGTTGAACATGAAGATAGGGGAGAGTCGGGTTAGGCTCTCCAGTTCTCGCAATCTCTGGCCGAGCACGGTACAAGGAGTACTTCGTCTCCAAGATGTTTTGTCTCTACAATATTTTAATACCAACTGTTTGATCCTTTTTTCATTATCAAATAAAGTATTTTTTTTGTGTTCATTTGTGTTATAATTCCAGCGTTGTGAAGTAAGTTTATATTATGAAACTTTATTGAGTTTCTTTTATTCAAATTCTATAATATAATATGGAGCACATGGATATAATTGGTCCTGTGGCCTTTATCCTGTCCTAGCCGCGGCGATCGGCCCCTTAGCCTGTCCTAGCTGGAGCGGCCCAGAAATTTTCTTAACCTAACCTAACCCTAAAATAATAAAAAATAAATAAAAATGATTTTGCTGAAAAAAGTGGTCAAGTACAAAATTGAAAGGAGGGGGAGGAGGGGGGGGGGGGTTCCAAAAATCGTTCTCTAGGACAAACCCAACTTGTTTTTCTGATGATTTCTGATAATATCTATAAGCTGTCCTGCAGCAGAAATATGCAAGTCACCTTTTTAGATAAATTACAAAATTAGAATTAATCATGCAGTTTTAAAAAATAAATATTGATATTTAATACTTGATCAGACAATGATTTTAAGGGTATCGTTGTGAATCGGACATTGCCATCTTTGAATAGGGGTTTCTTAATTAAAAAGACGCTTACAGTCTCTTTAAACGGTCAGTTTCTTAAACATACTATTTATTTTTTATCATATTGTCCCTTTTGCTAGTAATAAGCTAAACAGATACTTTTTTTGAAACTGTATACGGTAGTAAGGCTTTGAAAAAACATGTTAACCAACATAGTTTTAATATTACAGATTTGCAAAACTGTTTTTTTTACCTTTTAAGTAATTTGTATTTTTTGAATTCACATTTGAAGTACTGTGAATTTGATGCTTTGCCTGCATTGGAATAAACATGTGTCAATCTTGTTAACAATTCTTTGTCGTTGACTGTCGCAGGACAAGTACCCCGCCATTTCAGACTTTGCTCTCATCTATTAAAACTATAGGAAAACTGTTAATAATCTGAAAATCGTTAATAATAGTTAAAAACGAAAGGTACACTGGAATCCATTACGGTAATCAACCTTAAAGTTAATTAATGTTGCATTACGCTCTAGTCTAGCTAACCCTTAACATTAAATCACATTAATCTCTAATTCTAACCCAGCTCTATAAGATGGAAGAATCAATTCCTTCCTGGATTTTAGAACATGGAGAATGGGTTTGGCACGGCGCCTTTGATAGGTAGGCATTGGATTTTAACTTATTTTTTTAAACAACTTCAACAGTATTTGCTTACAGTTGTTCAATTTTTTTTTAAAATTTTTTTATTAATTTTCGCCTAAATCTCTTTTTAATCCCACTTCCGCTCTTTTGATTTCAACACTTTATAGCTTTCTTAAAACGCACTGAAGCCTGCATATAATATATATAATATATATATATATACATATGTATATATATGTATATATATACATGTAAATATATGCATGCAGCATAAGTATATGTAATTTCAATTACAATTCTTGCAATATATATTGTATGTAATTAAACTTATAGAATATAAAAAATAGGCTTTTTCTTTAAATAATTTTATCTTAATGAAAATTCATCATTCAGAAAATATATAGTGTCTTTGAGGGAATTGAGTTATCCCTTTATCTTTTTACCTGATAGTGTAAACCTTTGATATTTCAAACTTAGATTATATGATCTAACAGAATATATAATTGAAATGTCTAAGGTCTACGACATTGATAGATAGATATAGAGATTAGTAAACAAGACTTTAAACTTATTACCATGTTAAATCAGGCCCTTTTTTAAAGTGGCATGTATTCTTTTTTCTGATTAAGATTTTTTTGCGAATTTACGAAAATTGAACACCTATCAAGAAAAAAAAACTGTCTTACACAATTTTACTCAGATATAAATGCAAAGGGTACCTTTGTAAATAGGAAATATCACCCTTATAAATAAAAAAAAACATTAATTTGATTTAATGTCAAGCTGTGAACAAATTTAATTCCAAATCAATTTGTAATAAGATATGGAACTCATCGAGATGTTAGAGATAGAGTTCGAACTAGTTGGACAGAAGATGATCTAACTTCAAATATGGACGCTAGGGATAATCCACATCAAGATTGTCGTCGTCATTTTTAGTAATCCACGACATTCAAAACCTGAATTTGATTAAAAATGTTAAAGAAAACGTCGTTTGTTTTGACAATTTCTTTTTTTGACAGTTTCTTTTCTTGCAGAAAACTCACAAATTTTTAGCTTTAATTGAAACATTTTTGCTGCATGTTGACTTTTTCATATTATCAGTATACGATCACTGTAAACTTTCCTGTGTATTCACACTCTTCATAAATGAGGAAAATGCACAACGTATATAGTTATATATCTCTTCTTTTCCTATTATATTATGACAGTCTATTGTGGGAATTGTGGGGAAAACTGCAGAGAAGAAATACAATAAGTAGCAAAGAAGTACAATAGACCCAAAGAGAATAGAATATATATTAGAGTGGAATTTAGAAAATCCTTCGGTATGAATTTTGTCAGTCCCTTTCAGCCTGAAAGGGAGTTCAAAGTGTACACATCATGTAAATGTTCACAAATTAGATGCAGTAGAATACATTAATACAGTATGCTCCCTAGACTATCCACTTCAATTTCGAATTTTTTAAAGCTGTTAGATAAATATATATTCTATTCTCTTTGAATAGACCCCTTGCTCAGATGTATTTAAATTGTGTACATTACTATAAAGGGAGCAATGTAATAAACCCCCGGAAAAATCTGTGGAAGGAAAAAACTAAAGCTTAAAAAAATGCCAGTTATNAGAGATGGGTATCATATTAGAATAAACGAAATTTTTAGTGAACGACGGCGTTGTTCAGAAAAAACGAACGATGGACGAACGATTTCGATTGTTTAGAGAAACTATCGTTTATTTTACTGAACAAACGATGTTGATGAAAAAAACTTATCTAAACGAACGAATTTACTGAACAATCCTTCGGTGAAAAATCGAACAAAACTAATGGAATATGAACAAAAATTTGAGAACGAACAAACAGAATTTTTTTGAACAATTGAAAAAAAACAGGAATGCAATGGCTTGTTTACAAACGATGAATAAACGGATAAAAAAAGCTAAAAAAGGCCCATCACTGTACATTGTACAATGTACATTGTAAACTGTACATTGTACAGTGTACTCAGATTATGTATTATGTACCATTTTTTAGTTGTCTACATCGCTGATGAAGCATATGATTTTACAACTATTACAAGTTCACAATAAGCCAAAATTTGTCTTTTACCAAAGAATTTAACCAAAATACTTATTTTTGGGTAGAATCAGGGAGTAAGGAATAGAAGGGAGAAATAACTGACGCGGTTCGCCCTACCATATGATTATAAATGCTTTGCAGACGGTACTTCATTTGTATAAGAAATATTTGTCTCATGTACAATTACCGCGTATACAATAACCTATTCTGAATATTTCTTATACAAATGAAGTACCGTCTGTAAAGCATGTATAATCATATGGTAGGGCGAACCGCGTCAGTTATTTCTCCCTTCTATTAAATTTCGTACTCCCATAGGCAGAATACACATTTTACAGAATGTAAAATAAGCAAACTTCCATTTTTAATATCAGGATAAATCTCAGATTATCAAAAATCAAATAACCTTCAATGTTTTGGGATAAAAGATTAGAAGTGTCATAAAAAAGCAAGAACAAATATAGGAAACTGTTAATTTTAGACTTTTTAAAAGTTTTTGATTTAATCCTTTTTTTCTGTCCTTATTTAAGACATGTGAATTTATAAGAGAGCGCTATAAGAATTATCTATTACACAAGAAGGTAAAACATTTTCTATACAAATGGAGGAAATTTAATAAAGAAGAATTATGACTTACCAAAAAGATTCCAAAAGCTTTAAGGCCTGAGTGAAAAAGTCAAAATATCAACAATTAGAAAATTGCCCATTATACGCGGCCAACAATGAACTCCAAAGTCCAAGCCCTATGCCTAAATAGACTACCTATCTACCCCTTAGATGCTACACAGAGCTAGATATGAGTTGAAAAAAGATCACGTGACTATTATTCCATTTGGAAACTTTTTCCAGCATGTCACACTTATAGCTAATTGTGTAGAATAGAATCTAGATTTATTGGAAAATTAGTTAAGAATTAATTTCGATCTAAGAAAGTTTCCGCCCTAAATTTTAAAAGTTATTAATGGGTTATCCTTTTATTTAAAGGAAAGCGTATCTGATCATTAATGTGGAAGATATTGCCATGTTTCTAGGTTTAAAAAGGTATTTCATGGTTCCTGGTTTAAGATATTTCATGGTTTCTTGTTTAAGATATTTCATGTTTCTAGGTTTAAAAAGGTTTACCTCTGATAATTCATATTTTTTTTTTTTGTATGGCAGTAGAACTATCTTTAGTAGAGAAATCACAAGGAAAAATAACCAGTTTTCCAACTTATTAACAGAGATATATAATTCATGCTTGATGAAACAAAACTGTAAAGGGTACCATTGGAAATCGAGAATTGTCATATTTGAGTGTGGGTGATGGGGGG